>NC_089491.1:100218739-100376603 GCF_036850765.1 Saccopteryx bilineata | reverse complement strand
CCTTTTGTCTGGCCACAACCAGGGCAGATTTGGCAGAACATTCTTGCAACAGGAGTGGTGGGTCCTCAGTGTGGTCAGGAGACGCTGCACATGCCGCCCGGCTCCAGAGCTGCAGCTGGAGTGGCTGCTGGAGGAAGCACGGCCGCTGGAGTCGGGCGCCCCTCCAAGTCTGTGTCGGCCTCCAGGTCTCTCTGTGCAGCTGGCTCCTCCAGGTGTCCCTCAAGTGTAGCAGGAGTCGACTCTGCCTCTTGATTTCCTACCCAGAGCATCTCCTCAGACAAGAGCAGTGACATCACTCCTGGCCAGGACAATGACCTCACCACACAATGTCCTCACTACCTGATGGAACAGACCAACAGAACTCAGAATCCTAGTACCCAGGGAACCATATTCTAGAACAACCACTAGCCAGCTCAGTTGGCCAGAGACTTTAGTTGAGTAAACATGTTCTTGTGTTGTCTTCCCCGGTCCCAAGGTCGTGGCAACCAAAGAAACAGCCCTAATGGTTTTTTCCGCCGTGGACGCCGCTGGGTCCAGACTCAGCCGAGACACCTGTGGCCGTTTTCTCGAAGGAACCGAGAAATAACCCATGGAGGCTCAGAGGTGGTGCTTCCGGGCCAGGCCACCACTGTGATTTCACCTGAGCAGGTCTATGTCCCCTACGTGTGTGTGTGTGTGTGTGTGTGAGTTTTGAGTGTGAGTGTGTGTGTGTGTGTGAGTTTTGAGTGTGAGTGTATGTATATGTGTAAGAGGGATTCATGTAAGAGGAGCCTGCCTTAGGAAGAATGGGTGGAGCACATGGGTCAGAAGCCTTGTGAACCAGCACATTCACACTGCTGCCTGTTTGGATTGGAAGTGTGGGTGGCACCCTCTGCCCCAGGTTTATCTTGAGCCCGAGAGGTGAATTTCATTTCCACTGATAGGAGGTGTCGACACAAATATCCTTGGGTCTGATTTGGGAGCAGAAGGTGCAGTGGGCAAAAGCAGCAGCGACTAGGGCCAGGCTGGGTTTGAGGCACCCTGACCCGCTGCTGGTCATGTCATTGCAGAGCTCATTCAAAAACACCCAGGAGCATCAGCTGGAGGAAGGAGACCCCCACATCATCTCTACAACTGTGGGCCAGGTGCTCCCTAGTAGTGAAGATCAATTCAGGCCTGCAAAGAGTGTGGCCACCTGGGCGGCCGGGGACCTGGGGTCTGAGGATGACCTCAGTAGGTCTCCTCCCCCAACGTCACCCAGGGTCAGAAGGTCTCCTCCCCCAACGTCACCCAGGGTCAGGAGGTCTCCTTCCCCAACGTCACCCAGGGTCAGGAGGTCTGCTCCCCTTACAACACCCAAGGTCCCGAGGACTCCTCCCCTGCTGACACCCAGGGTCCGGAGGACTCCTCCCCCTAAGCCACCCAGGCTCCATGCACCCTGGCTTAAAACGTCTGAATCCAGCCTGCAGCAGCGGGCCCATGTTAATCAAATGGAGCCAAAACCCCTGGAGCCCAAGGAAGGAGATGTCAAGGGTGAGAAGGTGGTTGAGGACATGGTGGGATGGTGGGGGAGGGTTGGAAAGGAAGGGTCATTGTCAGACACACAGGGAGCACTCCTCGAGACTGGCCAGGAACAAAGACTGGCTTCAGACCACCCACATGCAATATGGCTGGTGGGGAGGACGTCCTGTGGTGGGACCTGGCCTTCGCTGTGCTCTGCCTTTGGAAAAAACAAGCAAATGCAGGCACATGGGTGATCTTTTCTCCTCTAGCAGCTCCAGCACCAGCCCAGGAGGCAGAGCTGGCTCCTGCTCCACCTGAGGGACATCTGGAGGAGCCGGCTACACGGACAGACCTGGAGGCCGACCCAGATCTGGAGGGGCGCCTGACTCCAGTGACCATTTCACCTTATGAAGTTCTTCCAGGTGCAGCTATGGAGTTGGGGCCTGCCTCCACTGCGCCTCCTGACCACACTGAGGCGGGAAATCAGCTACCGGAAGAGGCCTCTGACAAACCTGCCTTGACTCCGCCCACAGGGGAAGAGCTGTCCCTGCACAACACCTCAGGGCCAGCTCAGGGGCCACCTGTCCAATCAACTGTCCCTAGCACATCCAAAGAATTTATTTTCCCACCCCTTTTGGATAGTTTTCTTTTATTCTCTGTTATCGTTAAATTTTTATTTTCGCCCTGGCGTTACAGAGTATTCTATATTATTAAGTTTTTTTGGAATTGTTTTGTTTTCTTTTATTTTGTTATTTTTCTTTTTCTGCTTATATCTTTTTTCTGTACAGAGTAATTCATTATAAGTAATAAAATAAAAGTGATTATTTAGATTTTAATTTGTGCCATTCCTCAGCTTGAAGTCCCTTAATGATGCTGTGCAAGCATCACCTCTAACTTGTTGAAAAATGTTCCATCACCCTGAATGGAAACCCTGCACCAAAAAGACTCACTCCTCCTATCCCTGGCAAAACCTCACCTGCTTTCTGTCTCTGCTCCTTTACCTATTCTAGACATTTCTTATCAATGGAATCTTACCATTGTGCTGTTTCATTGCGCTCCCATACTTATTTGTTTTTATCTGAAATAACATTTTTGTCATTAAAAATAGAAATCCCAGGTCGAATAGAGAGACAGATATAAAAGGAAAACTTTTTAGTAAGTCTGTGCTTTATCTATGGGTAGCGACCACTCTGCTAAATGTGATCCCAGGGCCAGAACATAGTCAGGTGACAGCTTGACCTTCCTGGGCATAAAACAAACACAAGAATAATGCAGAAATCTGCAAAGTCAAACCACAAGCTGGAAAATATTTTTTATAAGGCAAGGCCAGAGAGTGGTTTCACATTCCTGCGGGGCATGAACTTCCTGAAACTTGGTGTTTTCTTTCTTTCTTGTTTTTATTAATTTTTTCTTTATTGTTCCAATGTTAGAAGTGGGGAGGCAGTCAGACAGACTCCCACATGCACCCGACCGAGATCCATCCAGCATGCCCACCAGGGGGCGATGCTCTGCCCATCTGGGGTATTGCTTCGTTGCAAAGAGAGCCATTCTAGTGCCTGAGGTGGATACCATGGAGCCGTCCTCAATGCCTGAGCAAACTTTGCTGCATAGGAGCCTTGGATGCAGGAGGGGAGGAAGGAGACAGAGAGGAAGAATAGGGTGAAAGGTGCAGAAGCTGATGGGCACTTCTCCTGTTTACCCTGACTGGCAACCAAACCCGGGACATCCACAAGCCAGGCTGATGCTGCTCTACTGCTGAGGCAGCTGGTCGAAGCAAAGTTGGTGTCTTCTAAAGGAACAGAGGGCAAACACCTGCACTTTCAATAAGGGCAGTGCACACACCAGTGCAAGTCAGATGTTGCCCACCACCCTGATGAGGACACACACACTGTAAGTGCCAGTGGGAGAGCCCTGTCCTCATCAGATTGAAGGTTACTGGTCTGGTGGTGACCAGCCCGGGGGACAATGTGAGGATGGAGAAGCACCAACAGCTCCCTGAAAAGAAGTAGGAATGGCCCCTCTTCTGGGGGGACAGTGTGTAAGACCCATCAAATTCCACATGTGCTCAACTTCACCTGGCAGTGCTCACCCTAGGGGGGGGTAGTCAACCTTTTTATACCTACCGCCCACTTTCGTATCTCCGTTAGTAATAAAATTTTCTAACCGCCCACTGGTTCCACAGCAATGGTGACTTATAAAGTAGGGAAGTAACTTTATAAAATTTATAAAGCAGAGTTACAGCAAGTTAAAGCATATAATAATGATCACTTATCAAGTACTTTAATTCAGATTTTTGCTAATTTTGGCAGAATAAATCTTTATAACACAACTTACTATAGTTAAATGTATCTTTTTATTTATTCTTTGGTTGCTCTGCTACTGCCAACCATGAAAACTGAAACGCACACAAGTGGGTGGTAGGGACCAGGGTGACTACCACTGCCCTTGGGAGTTATCCCAAAGAAATCCTTGCACGGCTTCTCAAAGATCTATATTCAAGACTGCCCATCAGAGCACTGATGAAATAGCCAGGAATTGAGAAAAACAAAACTGTCCATGGACAGTGATGGGACCCACCAATCCTGGCCCACACGTATGATGGAAGCTGGACAGCAGCTAGAGTTGGGGCAGGGGGCTCCACGTGTTGACAGAAAAAGGGACCAGGGGTCCTCTCACATGAGACATGTGGCCCAACATCTGAATCCATGATCCCACCTCTTAGAACACGACCATGTGATTTCACCTGGCAAAGGGTCATTTATGAAAATCAGTCTGACTGTAACGTAAACAAAATGGACCAAGTGAGAAGAGCGGACCCTGAGAGATAACAACCAAGCCACTCATGATGCTCATTTGTGGGGTGGAGACATCAATCTCTTACCTACTCCTTGATGTGGTGTCTAATTTGTTGTAATGCATGTGTGGCTGTGCCAGTTCTAAATATATTAAAGTTATATGTCCAGTGTTATCTGTGTATCACTCATCTATAATGTACATTATTTAGTTTTTATTGTTAAAGAATTTATGACAAGGAAAATAAAGGTTAGTTATAGTACCATATTGAATTCTAAAGGAATTCAGAAACAAATAATGAACAAAGTCCTTCCCGGGAGGAGAGCCCTGATACGGGGGGCTCACCATGCCTGTTCTTTCCAGGATTCTGCACACAGTGTGGGCATGTGCACGTGTGTGCTTCCGTTGTCTCGCACCCATGTGTGCATTGGTGGGTGCCTGTGTGTGTTCACATGCGTGAGCGTGTGCACCTGTGGGTGTCTGGCAGGTAGGATTCCTGGGCATGTGCTCTTCCAAACCCTTATTTCTCTAGGGGTGGACGCTGCCAGTCAGAGTTGCTGGCATTTTCTGTGACTCCACATCAGAATTTCCAAAGCTCCCTGTGGTGGAACCTGGATCATTACTCATTTTTCACTTTTCTTGTTCTAATTTGTACAAGATTTTAAAATATTGGGTGCAGTTCCTATTTCCAAGGAGGAAAGGAAAACATCACAATGAAAGAAAAGTGAAGAGAATGGTCACAGAGTAGGGATAAAACCAATTCTCTTGATGAGAGAAGTACGGGTTCGAGAGCAGATGGCTCTAGGGCTGGCCCTGGTGTGTGGTCCAGAAGCAGGTGCTCTGTGGCAGGAACCAGGGCAGGTTCTGCAGAGGGCTCTTCAGTCGGCAGTGGCGGGGCCTGGGGTAACTCGGCAGATGCTGCACAGGCCACCTGACTCCAGAGCTGCAGCTGGAGTGACTCCTGGAGGCGACACCCCTCCAGGTCTGGAGCGGCCTACAGGCCCTCCCTTGTGTCTGGCTCTTCGAGTGAAGAGGTGGAAGCTGCCGGCTCTGTCTCCTGGGCTGGTGCTGGAGCTGTGAGAGGAGCAAAGATCTCCAATATGCATTCCAACATGCCCCCCAAAGACAGAGCACAGCCAGAGCCTTCCTCAGAAGCCACAGCACAGGACCCACCACAGGATGTCCTAATGGCCCACAGTCCCGCAGAAGGGAGGTCTGAGTCCTGTCTGCTCCTGGCCAGCCTCTGTGCGTGCTCCCTGTGTGTCTGGCACTGACCCCTCCTCATCAGTCACATACATCCCACCCCCCACCACCAACTTCCCCCACATTCACACCCGTGGGTTCTGCCTCCTTGGCCGCCAGGTCCTCCTGGCCAGTTTCTTCCACTTGGGCACCATACTCCTAATATCATGTCTGAAATTATGTGCTGCGGTGGGATACTGTGTTGCTTCCGGGGAGAAGTACTTCTCTGGCCATCCAGGGGCCCTAGATCCCCAAACCCCCAAGTGGCCACACTCACTTTGAGCCTGCTCTGGACCTCGGTGCTGTGGCCCAATTGCCCATAACTGGTGGAAACGGGTGGGGGTCTCCGTCAGCAGCCTGCTGCTCTTCCATGTTGTGGGTTGAGCTCTGCAATGACCAGCAGTGCATCTGGAGACTCAAGCCCTGCCTTGTTCTAGCCACTGCTGCTTCTGCCCACTGGACCTTCTGCTCCTGGATAATGCCCCGGCCTGTGTCTGCACAGACCACCTCCCAGGTGAAATAAGGTTCTCCTCCAGCCTGACCAGGCAGTGGCTCAGTGGATAGAGCATCGAACAGGGTTACAGAGGACCCAGGTTAGAGACCCCGAAATCGCCACCTTGAGCATGGGCTCATCTGATTTTAGCAAATCTCACCAGGTTGGACCCAAGATCGCTGGTCAAGCAAGGGGTCACTCGATCTGCTGAAGGCCCGCGGTCAAGGCACGTATGAGAAAGCAATCAATGAACAACTAAGGTATCGCAAGGAAAAACTGATTATTGATAATTCTCATTTCTCTCTGTCCTGTCTCTCTCTATTTATCCCTCCCTCTGACTCTCTCTCTCTGTCTCTGTAAAAAATAAATAAATAAATAAATAAGATTCTACTTCAAGGCTCAGGATGAACTTCTGGCAGAGGGCACCACTCACACTCCATGTAAATCCAGCGAGCCCTGTCCTGGAGTTTGAATGTGACAGACCCACCTTTTGATCCCTCCTCAGCCTGTTTCTGATTGAGGCAGACCCTCCCCACATGAACCTTTTGAGCACACACACACACTCACACACACACGGGACATAGGGCTGCTCAGATGGGATCAGAGTGGTGGCCCGGCCTGAACAAAACCACCCTGGGCCCCCTTGTGTTACCTGTGGGGGTCTGAAAAAGAGCCCCAGGTGTCTGGCTTGAGCCCAGACCATAGGCAGCCTTGGCAAAACATACTATCACTTCTGTCTCTTTTGAAGCTGTGGCCTCCTGATGCTGAAAAAGCAAGAGAACATCTAGTCTCTGCCAATGTGTCCAGTGAAGTTAGCTGAGAAGGGGCTGTTTTATAAAGTTGTTGCTTGTTTACCAGGGTCCAAGTTCAGTTGGGCTCTATTGTCAGAATATGATGTCACTCACCCCAGGGTCAACCACCCAGAGGGTGTTTTCACACACTTTTTTTTTTTTTGTGGCTGAGACAGAGAGAGGGACAGATAGATAGAGATAGACAGGAAGGGAGAGAGATGAGAAGTATCAATTTTGCTGCGGTACCTTACTTGTTCATTGATTGATTTCTTTTTCTTTTTGTTTTTATCTTATTTTTATTAATTTTAATGCAGTGACATTGATAAATCAAGGTATATATGATCCGAGAAAACATTTCCAGATTATTTTGACATTTGATTATGCTGCATACCCCTCACCCAAAGTCAAATTGTCTTCTGTCACCTTCTATCTGGTTTTCTTTGTGCCCCTCCCCGACCCCTACCCCCGCGCTCCCCTTCCTTGCCCCCTCCCTACCCCTCCACCCCATCCCCTGTTACCATCACATTCTTGTCCATGTCTCTGAGTCTCATTTTTATGTCCCATCTATGTATGGGTTCATATAGTTCTTAGTTTTTTCTGATTTACTGTTTTCACTCCGTATAATGTTATCAAGGTCCATCCATGTGATTGTAAATGATCCGATGTCATCATTTCTTATGGCTGAGTAGTATTCCATAGTATATATGTACCAAAGCTTTTTAATCCACTCGTCCTCTGACGGACACTTGGGCTGTTTACAAATCTTTGCTATTGTGAACAATGCTGCTATAAACTTGGGGATGCATTTCTCCTTCTGGAATCGTTCTATGATGTTCTTGGTGTATATTCCTAAAAGTAGGGATAGCTCGGGTCAAAAAGGCGTTGATTTTATTTTTGAAGGAATCTCCATACTGTTTTCACAGAGGCTGCACCAGTCTGCATTCCCACCAGCAGTGCAGAGAGGTTCCTTTTCTCCACATCCTCGGCGAGCACTTATTCTGTGTTGTTTTATTGATGAGCGCCATTCTGGACTGGTGTGAGGTGATATCTCATTGTGGTTTTTAATTTGCATTTCTCTAATGATTAGTGGATGTTGAAACATTTTTCATATTCCTATTGGCCATCTGTATGTCCTCTTTGAGAAGTGTCTATTCATTTCTTTGCCATTTTTGGATTTGATTGTTTGTCTTCCTGGTATTAGCTTTACAAGTTCTTTATAAAATTTCTGGTTCTTAACCCACTTATCAGACGCATTGTCAAATATATTCTCCCATTGTGTATTTGTCTTTTATTCTGTTCCTATTGTCTTTGGCTGTGCAAAAGCTTTTTAGTTTGATATAGTCCCATTTGTTTATCCTGTCTTTTATTTCCCTTGCCCGTGGAGATAAATCAGCAAATTATCGCTGTGAGAGATGTTGGAGAGTTTACTGCCTATGTTTTCTTCTAAGATGCTTATGGTTTCACGCCTTACATTTAAGTCTTTTGTCCATTTTGAGTTTATTTTTGTGAATGGTGTAAGTTGGTGGTCTAGTTTCATTTTTTTTGCAGGTTGCTGTCCAATTTTCTCAATACCATTTGTTGAAGAGGCTGTCTTTACTCCATTGTATGCCCGTACCTCCTTTGTCAAATATCAGTTGTCCATAGAGCTGTGGGTTTATTTCTGGGTTCTCTGTTTTGTTCCATGTGCCTGCTCTTATGCCAGTACCAGGTTGTTTTGAGTACAATGGCCTTGTAGTATAGCTTGATATCAGGAAGTGTGATACCTCCTCCTTTATTCTTCTTTTTTAAGATTGCTGAGGCTATTCGTGTTCTCTTTTGGTTCCATATAAATTTTTGGAATATGGGATCTATATCTTTAAAGTATGTGATTGGTGTTTTAATTGGTATTGCATTGAATTTATAAATTGCTTTGGGTAATATAGACATTTTAATGATGTTTATTCTTCTAACCATGAGCAAGGTATATGCTTCCACTTATTGGTATCTTCCCTGATTTCTTTATCAATGTTTTATAACTTTCCGAGTACAAGTCTTTAATCTCCTTGGTTAGATTTATTCCTAGGTACTTATTTTTTGGTTGCAATGGTAAAGGGATTGTTTCCTTAATTTCTCTTTATGACTCTTCATTATTGGTGTATAAAAATGCCTCTGATTTCTGAGTATTGATTTTATATCCTGCCACCTTGCTGAATTCATTTATCAGGTCCAGTAGTTTTTTGACTAAAATTTTAGGATTTTCTATATACAATATCATAAGGTTGATTACACATATTTTACTTCATAAAAAATATGTATTTTTTAAAGAACTGACCTGTAATGCTGAGGTTGCTGGTTTGAATTCTTGGGCTTGCTTGGTCATGGCACATATGGGAGTTGATGCTTCCTGCTCCTCCTCCTTCTCTCTCTTTCACTCTCTCTCTCTCCTCTCTAAAATGAATGAATAAAATCTTTTTAAAAAACTATTAAAAATATGTATGTATGCTGAAAGCAGATGAAACATAGGCAAAACCACAAAATGCCTAAGATCATAAGATATAATACACGAGATGGATAAATAACCCATGTTTCAGAACTGACAATTCATTCAAATGGCATTAATTCACTTAGGACTTCAGTAAGTACCACAAGTCTACTACATGAGCTTTCTATCCTTGGGTACCACAAACTTGGTGGCTAACACAGCATGTGTCTGTTATCTGACTTCATAGATCTCGGGTTCAGGAGAATATGCCTGGAGGCTTCTCCCAGTCTCATGAACTAAAACCAAGCTTCTGGCTGGTGGGCACTTACCCAGAGATTCTTGCCTTACTTGCCTTTCAGGCTTGATCAGATTGTTGGCAGAATTCAGTTTCATGTGGTTATAGTTTTGAGGTCCCTGACACCTTGCTGGTGTCACCTAGAAGTCACACTCTGCTCCTATAAGTCACTCATATCTCTTCCCAAGAAACCTCCTCTAGGTTCAAAGCCACCAACAGTATATCAAATCCTTTCAATACTTTGAATTTCTGACTTCTTTCAGCTTTGTATTCTGCCACCGGCCAGAGAAAGTTCTCTCCCTTTCAGGGCTCATGTGATTAGATCAAGCCCACCCAGGTAATCTCCCTGTTTTAAGGTGACCTGGGCTACAGAACAGCCTGACCTTAGAGGTGGCATCCCTGCACGCTCACAGTTTCTAGAGCGCTGTGTGGAACCCGGGACCCTTCAAAGACTGTTGCATACAGGTAGGTATAAGTCTCAAGATCAGGCCCATGGCTGAATCACAGAGTATCAGAATTGAAGAAAAATTTGGAAAATATTAGTTTAACTTTTTAACTAAAGCATAAATTCTGCACATGGGGAAAAGATCTTACATTTAAGTTCACTAATGAATGAAAATACAGGATCTCACTCTTTGACCAATGTAATGATTAAAATGTCAGAAATACTGTGATGACATTTGTTCCCATTAATTTTTTCATTTTTAAAGTTGAATCTAGTTTTCTATCCTGATACCTGGTAGTCTTATACTTTTTTTCTATGTTTTAATGTTCCTGTGACTTTCTTTTGTTGACCTTGAAAATAAAACAGCCAGTTATCTTTATCAGAAAAAGAAATGATATATTTGGAAATAGCAGAGAATTACATTTGAGGACAAGCATCAGAGAGCAAAACCTATGGGTAAGTCCAGCAAACAAATGAAAAAAAAAAGGTTTCATTATAGAAAAAAAGGTGGAATTTGATAGGAGATGCTTTGAATAAATGTCCATTGGAGGAAAGGAAGCCTTCAGAGTGGTAATAACTTTTCATTGGCAGAGTTGTGACCACTCTCGTTGTTTGGGCTTATTGCCAGGCAAGGAGAAAATCTTCCTTCCTCCTGCGGCAGTTGAAAATAAAGACACTTCTGTTAGGAATACAAGGGCATCTCTTCCTGTGAGGTGTGTAGTTGACGTGGAGTGGTAGTGCCCTTTCTTTCCTTCCAACTTTATTTAAATAAGGTTTCCTTTATTTGGTTTCACAGTGTTACTTTATCCCACTATCTCTTGTGAAATATGGGCTGAAAAGAAACACAACCCTCTAGCTGCAGCCTCGTTCTATACATATTATAGACATTTATCCTGCTATTTTCCCATTACTAAGATAGCTTTCCTTTTTAAATTGTACTTATTTCAACTTCAGACTCATGTATTCTCATGAGAATCTTAGTATTCTGAATAGGCTTCTAGAAGTTTGGAAAGCCCACTAACAGCCAATAGAAAAGAGTATAACTTTTAAATAACGACTCCCTGTGATTGAATCTCACCTCATTCACTATACCATTACTTGAAGAATTATCAAATACCCTAGAAAGCATTCAAAGTACCATAAGAGCCCCTAGTACTTTGGGCTGCTTTGAAACCCTTAAAAGAAAACATGTCTAAATAAACAACAGAAAAGAAATATATTGTTAGAAACATTCTGTGGATATACAGGTGCATTTGTGATCTAAACACCTGATTATCCCATCATCCCGGAGGCCCAGTGTGAGCATCCACCCCGACACCTTCGTCCTGAAAGGAGGAGCCTGTGGTGAGCAAAGTGCATCCCTATGGGATTGCTGATTTCCCAAGCAGGATAAAATCATAAAAAGAAAAGAACTGACTACTGCTATAGAATTAGCCATTCAGGAAGCTTCAAGCTTTTAACACATTTTACTTTTTTTCTTCATTCATTTTGGTCAACAGAAACCTTAAAGTTTGTTGAAAATATTTGTTAGTTCAATTATGAGTATGAAGACCCTGGGGAAAAGCACTGTTCTGTTCTCCAGCCTGGCAGCCGGCTGGTCTGGGTTCCTGTTTGCATTTTGGCTACTCAGTCAAATACTGGATCATAGTCTTTCTCATCAAAGTTTACTCTTTGTGTAATATGCCAATATACTGTTGTCATCTGAAATATCAATGCCAAGCAAATAGTGTCGGTGCCTTCTGAAACTTGACTGGCACAATCTCTTTTGATGAAATCTATGTAGCACTTACATTGTTTGCACCCAAAATGTCCAAACCTGTATCTGAAATAAAAGTTTATTCTTTATTCTTTTATTATTATTATTATTATTATTATTATTATTATTATTATGTGTGAGGAGGGGAGATAAAGAGACAGATTCCCACATGTGTCCCAATGGGGATCCACCTGGCAAACCCTGTCTGAGGACGATGCTCAAATCAACCAAACTCTTTTTAGCAACTGAGGCTGATGTTCTCAGACCAATTGAACTATCCTCAATGCCCAGGGCTGACATTCAAACACATTGAGCCACTGGCAGCGAGAGGGGAAGAGAGACTGAAAGGGGGAAATGGAGTGGGACACAAACAGATGGTCGCTTCTTCTGTGTGTCCTGATCAGGGATCAAACCTGGTATGTACGAAGGTCAAGCTGACGCTCTATCCACTGAGACAACTGGCCAGGGCCTGTTTTCTTTATTTCATGTGATGCTCCATCTACATGGAGCTTTCTGTGGTGGAACTGGAGTGGAAGTCCCACTGCCTCCAAGAACGCACTATTTAGGTTAATATTGAAATCCACACAATACAGTGTGCCCGTAAAGACAATTTGCACTTTTGACTGGTCACAGAAAAGCATCAAAAGACGATAAAAATGTGAAATCTGCACCAAATAAAAGGAAAACTCACCCAGTTTCATACCTATCCAGTGCAATTAGATGTGGGCTCACGCATAGGTTTTTTATTAGGGCTCCTTAGGTAGCTATCCCATATAGCCTCTACAGACTCATCACTGACTGAGGGCCTACCAGAACGGGGTTTCTCCACCAAACTGCCAGTTTCCTTCAACTGCTTATCCCACCAATTAATGTTATTACTATGTGGTGGCGCTTCCTTCTAAATGCACAGATATTCACGTTGCACTTTGGTCACGGATTCCAATTTAGTGAGCCACAGAACACACTGAACTTTCCTCTGTACAGCCCACATGTCGACTGGCATAGCCGTGGGCTGCTCCACTGTATACATGGTGTTATGTCATGGTCTGCGCATGGGCACATGCTGCCACATTATCATACAGAAACTGGGAAGGTTTTCCTTTTATTTGGTGCAGATTTCAAATTTCCATAGTCTTTTGTTGCTTTCCTGTGACCGGTCAAAAGTGCACCAAGACTTTACAGACACACTGTATATTATTATAATCTACATTATATCTCACTCTGGGTATGAAACACAAGAAGATATAACTGGCTAACATGTAGGTGAATTTCTCAGAACTTAGGTGACTGGATGCTACACTCTCCCACAAGTCAAGTTGTTCCCAACTCTTTCAGTACAACCAAATGTCAGCTGAGAGATGATATAAGAAAAGTTTGTTTTAGATCACACAGTAACTTTCAGCATAGAACTTGGAAAGAGTTAAAATCAATGGAGCGTTGTCACCATAAAAAAATTCCTCCAGTGTCCTGCAGGGTAAATAAGTCAGACTTCATTGCACTTAAAGGTATGCAGTTAAAACTATGAAGAGAATCAATGATCAAACCTGTCTCAGTCTAGAGGTAAGTGGCATCTATTCACAGTTCTGTTAACTAGTTGAGAAGTAACCCCAAGCCCTTCTTATCACGTGATACATTTCCAATGGGTTTCACTTGTGTCTCATGCTCCTTTTTACAGGGACCCTTCATTTCTGGATTTGGGCAGTGCGACAACGTTTTTTTTTATATAATTTTATATTTTTAATGGGGTGACATCAATAAATCAGGATACATATATTCAAAGAAAACATGTCCAGGTTATCTTGTTGTTCAGTTATGTTGCATACCCATCACCCAAAGTCAGATTGTCCTCTGTCACCTTCTATCTAGTTCTCTGTGCCCCTCCCCCTCCCCCTAACTCTCTCCCTCCCTCCCTCCCATGTCCTTCCCTCCCCCCACCCCTGTAACCACCACACTCTTGTCCATGTCTCTTAGTCTCATTTTTATGTTCCACCAATGTATGGAATCATGTAGTTCTTGTTTTTTTCTGATTTACTTATTTCACTCCTTATAATGTTATCAAGATCCCAACATTTTGCTGTAAATGATCTGATGTCATCATTTCTTATGGCTGAGTAGTATTCCATAGTGTATATGTGCCACATCTTCTTTATCCAGTCTTCTATTGAAGGGCTTTTTGGTTGTTTCCATGTCTTGGCCACTGTGAACAGTGCTGCAATGAACATGGGGCTACATGTGTCTTCACATATCAATGTTTCTGAGGTTTTGGGGTATATACCCAGTAGAGGGATTGCTGGGTCATAAGGTAGTTCTATTTTCAGTTTTTTGAGGAACCACCATACTTTCCTTCATAATGGTTGTACTACTTTACAGTCCTACCAACAGTGAATGAGGGTTCCTTTTTCTCCACAGCCTCTCCAACATTTGCTATTACCCGTCTTGTTTTTAATAGATAATCTAACAGGGGTGAGGTGGTATCTCATTGTAGTTTTGATTTGCATTTCTCTAATAACTAATGAAGCTGAGCATCTTTTCATATATCTGTTGGCCATTTGTATTTCTTCCTGGGAGAAGTGTCTGTTCATGTCCTCTTCCCATTTTTTTATTGGATTGTTTGTTTGTTTGTTGTTGAGTTTTATGAGTTCTTTGTAAATTTTGGATATTAGGCCCTTATCTGAGCTGTTATTTGAAAATATCATTTCCCATTTAGTTGGCTGTCTGTTTATTTTGATATCAGTTTCTCTTGCTGAACAAAATCTTTTTATTCTGATGTAGTCCCATTCATTTACCTTTGCCTTCACTTCTCTTGCCATTGGAGTCAAGTTCATAAAATGTTCTTTAAAACCCAGGTCCATGATTTTAGTACCTATGTCTTCTTCTATGTACTTTATTGTTTCAGGTCTTATATTTAGGTCTTTGATCCATTTTGAATTAATTTTAGTACACAGGGACAGGCTGTAGTCGAGTTTCATTCTTTTGCATGTGGCTTTCCAGTTTTCCCAACACCATTTGTTGAAGAGGCTTTCTTTTCTCCATTGTGTGTTGTTGGCCCCTTTATCAAAGATTATTTGACCATATATATGTGGTTTTATTTCTGGACTTTCTATTCTGTTCCATTGGTCTGAGTGTCTATTTTTCTGCCAATACCATGCTGTTTTGATTATCGTGGCCCTATAATATAGTTTAAAGTCAGGTATTGTAATGCCCCCAGCTTCATTCTTTTTCCTTAGGATTGTTTTGGCTATTCGGGGTTTTTTATAGTTCCATATAAATCTGATGATTTTTTGTTCCATTTCTTTAAAAAATCTCATAGGGATTTTGATGGGAATTGCATTAAATTTGTATATTGCTTTGGGTAATATGGCCATTTTGATTATATTTATTCTTCCTATCCAAGAACAAGGAATATTTTTCCATCTCATTGTATCTTTTTCGATTTCCCTTAACAATGCTTTGTAATTTTCATTATATAGGTCCTTTACGTTCTTTGTTATGTTTATTCCTAGGTATTTTATTTTTTTTGTTGCAATCGTGAAGGGGATTATTTTTTTGAGTTCGTTTTCTAATATTTCATTGTTGGCATATAGAAAGGCTATGGACTTTTGTATGTTAATTTTGTATCCTGCGACCTTACTGTATTGGTTTATTGTTTCTAATAATCTTTTTGTGGAGTCCTTCGGGTTTTCGATGTATAGGATCATATCATCAGCAAAAAGTGATAGCTTTACTTCTTCTTTTCCGATATGGATGCCTTTTATTTCTTTGTCTTGTCTGATTGCTCTGGCCAGAACTTCTAGCACCACGTTAAATAAGAGTGGAGAGAGTGGACAACCCTGTCTTGTTCCTGATTTAAGGTAGAAAGTCCTCAGTTTTATGCCGTTTAATAGGATGTTGGCTGATGGTTTATCATATATGGCCTTTATCATGTTGAGATATTTTCCTTCTATACCCATTTTGTTGAGAGTCTTAAACATAAAATTGTGTTGTATTTTATCAAAAGCCTTTTCTGCATCTATTGATAAGATCAGGTGGCTTTTGTTCTTTGTTTGGTTGATATGGTGTATTACGTTAACCGTTTTGTGTATGTTGAACCATCCTTGAGATTCTGGGATGAATCCCACTTGATCATGATGTATTATTTTTTTAATATGTTGTTGTATTCGGTTTGCCAGTATTTTGTTTAGTATTTTAGCATCTGTATTCATTAGAGATATTGGTCTGTAGTTTTCTTTCTTTGTGCCATCCTTGCCAGGTTTTGGTATGAGGGTTATGTTGGCCTCATAAAATGTGTTTGGAAATATTGCTTCTTCTTCAATTTTTTGGAAGACTTTGAGTAGAACAGGAACCAAGTCTTCTTTGAATGTTTGATAGAATTCACTAGTATAACCGTCTGGGCCTGGACTTTTATTTTTGGGGAGGTTTTTAATAGTTTTTTCTATTTCCTCCCTGCTGATTGGTCTGTTTAGGCTTTCTGCTTCTTCATGTGACTCAGTCTAGGAAGGTTGTATTGTTCTAGGAATTTATCCATTTCTTCTAGATTGTTGTATTTGGTGGCATATAAGTTTTTCATAGTATTCTACAATAATTCTTTGTATATCTATGATGTCCTGTGGTGATCTCTCCTCTTTCATTTTGGATTTTATTTATTTGAGTCCTGTGCTCTTTTTTCCTTGGTGAGTCTTGCCAAGGGTTTGTCAATTTTGTTGATCTTTTCAAAGAACCAGCTCCTTGTTTTATTGATTTTTTCTATAGTTTTTCTGTTCTCTATTTCATTTATTTCTGCTCTGATTTTTATTATCTCCTTTCTTCGGCTGGTTTTGGGTTGTCTTTGTTCTTCTTTTTCTAGTTCCTTAAGGTGTGAAGTTAAGTGGTTACTTGGGCTCTCTCTTGTTTGTTCATATATGCCTGAAGTGATATGAACTTTCCTCTTATTACTGCTTTTGCTGCATCCCAGAGATTCTGATATGTCGTATTGTCATTTTCATTTGTCTGTATATATCTTTTGATCTCTGCGCTTATTTCTTCTTTGACCCATTCATTTTTTAGAAGTATGTTGTTTAGTTTCCACATTTTTGTGGGTTTTTTCCCCTCTTTTTTGCAGTTGAATTCTAGTTTCAAGGCTTTATGATCAGAAAATATGCTTGGTACAACTTTGAATTTTTCTGAATTTGCTGATGTTATTTTTGTGGCCCAACATATGGTTAATTCTTGAGAATGTTCCATGTACACTAGAGAAAAATGTATACTTTTTCACTTTGGGAGGAAGTGTCCTGTAGATGTTTATCATATCCAGGTGCTCTAGTATTTTGTTTAAGGCCAATATATCTTTATTAATTTTCTGTTTGGATGACCGATCTAGAGCCACCAGCGGTGTATTGAGGTCTCCAAGTATGATTGTATTTTTGTCAGTTTTTGTTTTAAGGTCAATAAGTAGCTGTCTTATATATTTTGGTGCTCCTTGGTTTGGTGCATATATATTAAGGAATTGTTATGTCTTCTTGATTCAGTGTCCCCTTAGCCATTATGAAATGGCCATTTTTGTCTCTAAGTACTTTTCCTGTCTTGTAGTCAGCATTATCCGATATGAGTATTGCTACACCTGCTTTTTTTTGGATGTTATTTGCTTGGAGTATTGTTTTCCAGCCTTTCACTTTGAATTTGTTTTTATCCTTGTTACTTAGATGAGTTTCCTGTAGGCAGCATACAGTTGGATTTTCTTTTTTAATCCATTCTGCTACTCTGTGCCTTTTTATTGGTGAGTTTAATCCATTTACATTTAGTGTAATTATTGATACTTGTGAGTTCCCTATTGCCATTTTATATCTTGCTTTCTGTTAGTTTTGTGTCTAGTTTGATCCTTCTCTTTTGTTTTTCTATCTTTTGTTTTTATTTGGTTGTATTCCATACATCTTTCCTCTGTTGCTATCTTTTTTATCTCATGTGCTTCTGTGGTAGTTTTTTCAATGTTGGTTACCTTTAAGTAATGAAAAGGGTTCCTACCCTGTTCATTGTAGTGCACTATTTTGTGAGTGCTTTTGTACTTCATCGTCCTTTGCTACTGTTAATCTCCATCCTCTCCCCCTCCCCTTCTTTTTGTTGTTATCACAGTTTAAATTTGGTTTTGCTGTGTTCTTCTTGGAGCTTTTACTTGTGGCTTTGTTTTTTATTGTTCTTTGTATCTGATTGGAGAACCTCCTTTAGTAATTGCTGGCACTGGATTACTTCAAGTTTAACCAGAGGTTTTTTGGTAAAGGGCCCTGGACCTGAACCTAGCAGTTATCACTGGGGGACACTGGGTAAGGTAAAGGGTATGTGGGATAACTCTGTATTATTTCTTATGAGACTAGAAGAATTTACAAATAGCTCAAAATAAGTAATTTAACTTTTTAAAAGCAACATTGCATTTTAATAGGCACAAACAACCTCATGAATGGAACCACATAGAGACTCCAGATATCAACTCTGTCGGGTTTGGTTCCCTTGTAGCAAACCATGAGGCAAGGATTTATGTTATATGACTTACTAATACACATTCTCAGGAAATGTGCAGAGTAAGGTGGAATGATCAGGAAGGAAAGAAGACTGTAGCAGGTTGAATGGTGGCCCCCCAAAAGACATGCCCATGTCTTAGACCCCTGTGCATGTGACTGTATTAGCAAAAAATGGTCGTAAGCAGATGTAATTAAGGATCCCAAAATGAAATTATCCTGGATTATCCAGGTGCACCCTTAATCCAATGACAAGTTTTCTTCTAGGAAAAAAAGAGGAGAGACGTACAGTAAATTTAGAAAGAGGAAAAAGCCACGTAAAGATTGAGGCAGGCATTGGAGTGACATAGCCACAAGGCAGGGATGTCTGCAGCTACCAGAACTTGAAAGGAGCAAGAAGGGAGTCTCCCCTACAGCCTTCAGAAGGAGTGCTCCTTTCAGACACCTTGATTTTGGACGTCTGACCTCCAGAACTATAAGAAAAATACATTTCTCTTATTTTAAGCTACTGGGTCTGTGGTCATTTGTTACAGAAACCCTAGGAAGTTAATACATATTTTGGGAGTGGGAAGGGAAGTGCTGATGCAACAAATACCAAAATCTGGGGAAGTGGCTTTGGAATTAGGTATGGCTAGAGGTAGGAAGAATTTTGAGATGCATGAAAGAAAAAAAACAGATTTCCTTGAAGAGACTATAAACAGAAATACAGACATTAACGGCAGTTCTGGTGAGAACACAGAAGGAAGTAGCGAGGTTGATAGAAAAAGTTTCTGTTATCTCAGAAAATGCTTCTCTCACCACGAGTAGAATGTTAGTAAATACATATGTTAAAGGCATTTATGTTGGGGGCTCAGAAGAAAATAAGGAACATGTTATTGGAAATTGCAGGAAAGGCGGTCCTTGTGACGTGGCGGCAAAGTACTTGGCTGAACTGTGTCCTATAGTTCTGTGGAAAGCAAATTTGTAGGTGATGAACTTGGATAACTAGCTGAGGAAGTTTCCAAGCAAAATGATAAAGGTGGGGACTCTTATATAGCGCTTGTTTTTTTTAAGTGTACAAAGAGGAAGATAGTGAGACAGACTCCTGCATGTGCCCTGACCAGGGTCTACCTAGCAACCCCCGTCTGGGGCCAACACTGAAGCAATCGAGCCACTGGCTGCACGAGGGGAAGAGGGAGAGAATGGAGAGAGGGAGGAGCAAAGCAGATGGTCGCTATTTTAAATAAAATGTGAGAAAAGATGGCAAATTGAGAAAGAAACTGTTAAGCAAAAAATAAACCAGCACTTAAGGATTTGGAAGATTCTTGGCTTATCCCTATTTCAAAGGATAAAAAAAAAAATCAGTAGACTCACTGTTGAGAAAGTATGCTTTGGAGAGAGTACCAATGGCAGCTGGACAGACTTTTCTGAAGAGATTAGGCGTTTGTTTCATGGATCCACACAAACTTCCAACAGAGCCAGGAAACAAAAATAGGGCTCTTCAAGGAAGGTTTGTAGGGGGAGGCCCTTGTCTAATGACATGAGTCCTCATGACATACATGGTAGACCCACAAGGTTATTGAGAATGTCATATCAGCACAAACACTTCTAGCTTGGCCTGAAGGGACAGAGATAGGACAAAGAGAAAGGGGGCTCTTATATTTTCAGAAATTCTATAGGCAGGAAATGGGCTGATAGAGCTATTGAGCTGTAAGCATACGCTGCCCTTTAAGAAAAAGAGAGTGTGACTACAAGGGCAGAATCCCAGAGGTAGAGGTAGAGGGTGGAGACGTGAGAGCAAAGCCCAGTCAACCTGCCATGGGTACAGAGGCCTATGGAGCTGTGGCCTAGGTGGTATAGATTTGAGCCACATTCTCAGGCCCTGAAATCAATGAAACTTGCCCTATTGTATTTCTTTCTTGCTTAGAGCTGGTGTCTTCTTTATTCCTTCTACTTTCTCTCTTTTGGAATGGGAATGTCTATTTTATACCTGACTAACCATTGTATTTTGTATTTCTAGCTTCACAGGTCAACAGATGGAGAAAAATTTTTCCCCTGGATTGATTATACCCAGAGTCTCACCACACCTGACTTAGATGACTTATGAAGATTTGGGACATTTTGAGCTCATATTTAGATGAGGGTTAAGACTTTTGGAGATATTGGGATGGGATGAATGTATTTTGCATGTGGGGCAGATGTAAATTTGTGGGCAGGAGGTTCGGCTGCAGAGGGTTGAATAATGGCCCAACAAAAGACATGTCCATGGCCTAATCTCTAAAACCTGTGACTATGGCCATATTTGGAAGAAGTTTTCTTGCAGATGTAACTAAGTCAAGGCTCCTGAGATAAGACCACTCTGGATTATCAGGATGGGCTCTAAATCCAATGACAAGTGTCTATAAAGAGGTACATAGAGGACAAAGAAGAGAAAGCAGTGTGAAGACAGAGGCACACATTGAAGCTATGCAGCCACAAGTTAAGGAATGCCTGGAGCCCCCAGGAGCTAGAAGACACATGAAGGATTCTCCTCTGGAGCCTTTGGAAGGAGCACAGCCCTGCCAACACCTTGGTTATAAACTTCCGGCTCTGGAATGGTGAGAGAATAAATTTCTGTTGCTTCAAGCCATAAAGTTGGTAATAATTTTTTATGGCAGCCCTAGGAAAATAACACAGAAGAAAACAACACTGCCAAATAACAACAACAAAATCCAAAAGCAATGACTTAAAACCACAATCATCTATTTTGTTCAGGAATTTGGGGGTTGTCTGGGCTTAGCTAGGCATTTGTCACTCAGGGTTCTTTGAGTGGTTGTGACCAGAGGATGGCTGGAGCTGGGCAATCTTGAAGGCATCTTTCCTCATGTCTGGCACGTGGGCTGTATGACTCAAACAGCTGGGGGCTGGAGTTGGGTCCTTGGCCGATCTCTTCTCCCGTCTGCATGATCGCCCAATGTGATCTTTCTACATGGCAGCTGCATTCTACTGTAGAGCTGTCATAAAGATATGCCCAGACACCAGGGAAGAGAATGTAGACTCTACCCGTTGATAAGCATGTAAAGGAATCTGAAGACACTACCACTAACTCAATTCAGGGGAGATGGTGAAGTGCTCCCCTAGAGTTGTCTTGCTTTGGGCAGCAAGGAAGCTGTAATATTTTTATTTCAACAACCATCAGTCATCTACCCAGTTATGGGCTTCCTAGGAAAAATAAACATTCTCAGATCTTTCCAATTCTCTGTGAGAGCAGGAAACATGGGTTCTGGCATCCTGGGGGTAGTTCTCTAAAAAATGCAAGTGATGGGCCCTGGCTGGCTGGCTCAGTGGTAGAGTGTTGGCCTGGCGTGCAAGAGTCCCGGGTTCGATTCCCGGACAGCGCACACAGGAGAAGCACCCATCTGCTTCTCCACCCCTTCCCCTCCCCTTTCTCTCTGTCTCTCTCTTCCCTTCCCACAGCTGAGGCTCCATTGGAGCAAAGTTGGCCTGGGCACTGAGGATGGCTCCATGGTCTCTGCCTCAGGCGCTAGAATGGCTCTGGTTGCAACAGAATAATGCCCCAGATGGGCAGAGCACCGCCCCCTGGTGTGCATGCCGGGTGGATCCCGGTCGGGCACATGCGGGAGTCTGACTGCCTCCCCGTTTCCAACTTCAGAAAAATAGAGAAAAAAAAAAGAAATGCAAGTGATGGCTGTTGGGAATGAAAGTGCCTGGGTCAGGCAATATGCTAACATACTTTACCAAGTTCTGTGGATGCGAGCAGAGCTCTGCGATCATCAGGGACAAGGTGCCAATGCCATGCTGAAACGTAATGCATAGTGCAGGTGCCAATTCCCGGAACTAGGGAAAGTCAAGATTATGCAAATAGATGACACTAGGAAAGTTTGTTATTCCTTTAGGAAAAAGTAATTATAAGGCCTATGCCTCTCATCATACAAAAATATAATTTCCAGAGTAATTAAATAGCTAATTGTAAACAATAACAGACTGATGCAACTATGGGATCAAAACATTCGTGTGGTGAAGATGGTCTTTCTAAGCAAGATACAAATGCAGAGGTAATAAAGGAACAGACTGAGACATTATATAAAATTTAAAATGGAGACATGATAGAAGACAATATAAATAACTAGATAGAAACTAGGCAAAAATAACATGTATGAGATAGGAAAACATAAGATATTCAGAATGCATAAATCCTTAAGAAAATGAAAAATAAACAATAGAAAAATGGGCGGAGATATGAATTGATGATTCACAGGATGACACATGCCAATAAACATAAGAAGTTGCTGAGCTTCATGACTAACCAGCAACATGGAAAATAAAACTCAGAGAGGTATCATTTTTATCTTCATTAAATTGTCAAAAACTTAAAAAAGGTTGATTATCTTCATGGGCTACAGGGTGGCTGTCCAGACATTTTTAATGGGTTAAGGCTATTCTGGAGAACGGTCTGGCAGTATCTATCAACATTAGTAATATGCATACTCTTTGACTAAAAGTGCACTTTGAGGAAGCTCATCAGAAGTGTTCCAACATGCACAGACAGAGACATTCATGTAGATGTTTACTGCAGCATTATTTGTGATAAGCAAAAGTGTGTGTGTGTGGAAGGGACTTAAATGTTCACCATTTAAAAAAGATGTTTAAATAAATGGGACAGACATATATATATAACTAATTATTCCAAGAAATAGTCTTCTTGGGCCATTAAAAATACAAGATTTATAGACAAAAAATCTGTAAGAACAAAGCAAGTTATAGAACAGTGTTATCCCTATGGTCTATTGCATTTAAGAAATCCAATGTAATTGTGTGTGCTCATCATGTTTGTTTATACATACTGTGAACAAAAAAAAAAAAGGTAACCATACAGCAGGTATCCCCAAACTACGGCCCCCGGGCCACATGCGGCCCCCTGAAGCCATTTATCTGGCCCCCCACCGCACTTCTGGAAGGGGCACCTCTTTCATTGGTGGTCAGTGAGAGGAGCACTGTATGTGGCGGCCCTCCAACGCCCTGAGGGACAGTGTCTCTCAGACTTGGTGGAGGGCCAGACTATTAAAAAAAACTATGAACAAATTCCTATGCACACTGCACATATCTTATTTTAAAGTACAAAAACAAAACGGGAACAAATACAATATTTATAATAAAGAACAAGTAAATTTAAATCAACAAACTGACCAGTATTTTAATGGGAACTATGCTCTTCTCACTGACCACCAATGAAAGAGGTGCCCCTTCTGGAAGTGCAGCGGGGCCGGATAAATGGCCTCAGGGGGCCGCGTGTGGCCCGTGGGCCGTAGTTTGGGGACCCCGCTCTAGCCTCCAGAGCTTCTCTTCCTCTTGCTGCTGACAACACTTAGGGTCCCCGCCCATCTATTCGCAGATGCCTAAATAAGTTTCTTATAAAACTCATCAGGCTTGTGCATCCCTCCTTTGACAATCTAACAATACTATCCTGTATGGCAGGGGTCCCCAAACTTTTTACACAGGGAGCCAGTTCACTGTCCCTCAGACCATTGGAGGGCCGCCACATACAGTGCTCCTGTCACTGACCACCAATGAAAGAAGTGCCCGTTCAGGAAGTGTTGCAGGGGGCCGGATAAATGGCCTCAGGGGGCTGCATGCAGCCCACCAGGGGTCATAGATTGGGGACACCTCTTTAGAGCTTCTAATAGGTGCCCTATGTTGTGAAGCTCTTGAAGGGGTGGGTGTGGGAGGCACCTGCTCCACCTTTTTATTTCATTTTCCCAGTGTCTCATGGGACCAGGATGGGCTCTGGTGAGTGGTGTGTTGGTGGCCGACTGTTGGTAGAGGCACAGATGTCCCCAGGGCATGTCTTGGCTGTGTCACAAATACTCTTGGAGTTGGCAGTGCTTGGAGTGAGACATGGAAAGCTAGCCGTGCCCTTGAGAATCCCTGCTTGTCTCAGGCCGGAAGCTGCCCTGGAAGGACCCGTCCTCCCTCTGTTGTCCACTCGAGGCCCCGGCTCTTCTTGCTCTGCATGTGCTTGCTCAGGTGCCAGTGCACCAGGAAGAGTCTCAGCCACCAACCGGGTGTGCCTAAGCAATGCAGAACTTTGATCAGAGCCTGAAATTTGGAGGTGGCCGGCTGAGGGCCCTAGGGGCTCAGCAGTGTAGGCAGGGACAGATATCTCTTCTGCTTCTCAGCCATGTTGAATTTGCCCCCAGTCTTACTGCCTCTGGGCAGCAGAGAGGCTACCACCGCCAGCAATCAGAACCACATTTACAAGCATGAAGTAAGTGAGTGGTTAGGTGGAGATTAGGTTTAAGTGTCCACATTTTCATCTATAAAGAGAAGTGTTTACTGGTAGTCCTTTTTGGTGTCTCTGGTTTTAGAATGGGATTGCAAGGAGCTCTGGGAAAGGCTTGCTGGCACAGATATGTTATGCTCTGTTCCCTCGAGCTGGGCATAGTGTGTTGTGTTGGTAGGGAGGGGTGGCAGCTATGGGTGGGGTGGCCCGCCTCTGTCTGTCTTGGTGACCTCACCTCCCTGAGGTCTCACTGGGGTCAGTGCTCCACAAGGGGCTTCTCTGCCAACACTTCTGATGCCTCCGGGGCTGCTGCCCCTCCCCTCTCCAGGCTGTGGAGGGGTCCCCTTCTTGTGCTGTGACCCAGCTCCCCACCCCATCTCTTCCCTCTTTGGAGCTTTCCCCTCGGCCGGCAATCCAGAGTTCATTTCTCAGCAAACTTTTTTTGTTTTGAAAAACTTATTAAATTGGTGTTACCAGTTTTTAACATCTTGCTGCACCTGGCTTTACCTCTATGTCTGCATAAGCTTTATTCTGGCCCATTGACACCTCACCTTAAACATTCCAGCGGTACCTGCTGTGTGCAGGAGGGCCTTGTCCCAGGAAACCACAGCTGTGTCGCAGTGGAGCCTACTGGCCACTGTCAGCCGAGCCTCTGGTGTGGGCTGCGCCCCAGGGATGCTCAGGTCAGCTTCCTGTCAGGGTCCAGGACCCATTCAGCAGTGGTGCCCTGCGTCTGTTCTCATGTCTGTTTTATTTTAGGACAGTCCTCGGCCGCTTTTATTATTTTGAATCTTTTGCGGCCTTGCCTTCTTCTCCTGCAGGGACCACATGATGGACTGTCCGGCGTTCCGGCCAAGCACTCTCGGGCTGTGTCCTGCTAGGGCGCTGTGGGTGGTGGTGGTTAGGACCACAGATGCCAGTCAGGACGGCCCCTGCAAAGCAGGGCTGACGGGAGGCCTCCACCTCAGCTGATGAGAAGGGTGCTGCCCTGACAACCTTTGACTGGGGCCGCAACATCTGGAGATGGTTCTGTTGGAATCATCCAGAAATTTTGGAAAAGAAAGTGTAATCATGTGGGATTCCCTCCCAATGGGCCAGGACCTGTCCTGGTCTGCCGGGAGTTGCTGCTCAGAGGCTGGACTGTGGATGTCGTCCTCCGGGGACTCATGGCTGCCCAGCCTCCACCTTCCTGAGCCGGAGCACCTGCACAGAGCAGTCCTGCCTGTTTTAAGCAGAAACGGGGATGCTGTATTCCTGAGTGCCCGGTGCCTGGCTATCTGAATTTCTGCGGGAGAGGGAGGCCTACAGTGGGACTTGCTGTCAGGAGGACCTTGACCCCCAGGGGCCTGTTGCCCATAGGGTGTTTGTGGCCACCCAGCACCCCTATTCATCCTGGAAGGAGGACAGTAGGGAGGAGAGAGCTGAGTCCCCCATGTGTCAGCACTGGATCCCAAAGTGAGTGGCGGCTGTGAGGATGGGGGTGGCGGGCAGTGAATGAGGAGACTACATTTTGGGGTACATTTCTAGCTATGTAAGTTCCTAGGAACGGGGTAGATGTGATAGAGGCTGAAACCAGAAAAAGAGAAAACTGCCCCCAATCTCCATCCTTAGACAGCAGTGTTCACTTGGGTACCACTCCTTGTCTCTTTTATGTGCTTGGGTGTTACTGCAAAGTCACATTGTGGCCCCCACCTGCCCCAGCTGGTGGGCCCACCAGCCTCCCCTGTGCCCCAAGGCGGAGTTCAGGGTGGGCTCAGCACCAGCCCTGCCCCTCCTACCTTTGGGCCAGGGCCTGACAGACACATCGGGCACTGAGACGGGATGTGTCTTCTCAGCCTGGCTCTGCCCGGGCCCCCAGAGGAAGATGGCTGCTGTGCTGTGTCTTCAAGCCAGGAAGTCATCTTGCCGAATTGGCCAGCGGCAAACCGCTGACACCTGCCCAGACAGGGTCTGAGGCATTTCTTCTATTTAATTAAGAGGTTCAAGCAGGAGAGAGGCTTCATCTTGTTTTGGAAGAACCTTCAGACTGCAGGGCAGTGAGGGAGGGTGGGGAGCGGGCAGGGCTGCAGGGATGGGACACCTTCCTGGGTGTGTTGTGGCTCCTGTGTCCTTGGATTTGGGGAAATGTCATCCTGAAGCCTTTTTACACAATAGCAGTGACTGACCTAATGAGACCACAGGGCCATCGGTTATGAGCACGAGGTTCCCCTGCCACTGTTGGAAACCCTCAGAGAAGAGCCCTTTTTCTCCATCCTTCCCACAGCATCACAGGCCAACCAGTGCTCCCGGTCAGGGAGCAGGCACCGGGGGCTCTGGGGCGGGACGGCTGCAGCCACTTGCAGAGTGGGCCCCTTCTAGGGGACTCTGTGGGATGGACTAGGTGGCTGTGTGTTCTTGGGCCCTGGGGATACGCAGCACCCTGCCTGACTCTGGCTGACTGTGGGTGGAATTCTCCGCCTCTAGATGCCAGTGGACCCACTGACCCCACTGATAGCATCTCCTGGGTTTTGGGGCCTTGGGGGCTTGTCTGCTCCTCCCGTCTTGTCAGCTGGCTGCCGTACAAGTGTGAGGTGAACTCTGCTGGGTGGCATTCCTTGATACCCGCAGGGCCAGTGTGCGTCCTGGGTGCTGCAGGGGGAAGGTCTGCACAGATGATCACCACTGGTGAAAAGAAGGGTATAAAGGACTCCAGGAAGTGATGGGCTCTGTGGGGCCTGATCAGAGAGAGAGGGTAGGATGATTTATCAGAAAGTGGCAAAGTACAAGTGACCAGCTAGAAATACAGTGAAGCAATAATGGGTGAGAGATACTGAAGAGAGTTTTTAAAAAGAAATAGGTAGATGGTATTTTATAAAAATAGGACACTGGACGACAGAGGTACACTGCTTTATGGTTTTGGAGGGGGATCTGCTGGAGTCTGGGTGGAGGGTCAGTGAGTACAAGCCAGCACAGCGAGGCAGGGCTCACACCCACCCCCATCCCCGGCCACAGGCGCTGCTGCCGCTTCCCGCCCTGTGGGTCATGTAGTTTCTTGCACGGGGGTCTCAGTGCAGCCTTTCCTGCTGCCCGTGTACTGAGGTGTCCTTTGGGGACTGAGCCCCAGCTGCACCAAGTGGCAGTCGTCTCCTGTCCACTGTGCGGGCCCTGAAGTCTGTCATCTATCCTCCTGCGGTTGGGTACTTGGGCAGTTCCCACTCTGGTGTCCCTGGCTGAGGGGTGGGGTGGCTGAGGTGAAGGTGGGTGTCCCGTACTGCTGTCTCTCTGGTCTCCGGCAACACAAGACCCCTGCTCTCAGCTTCCCAGAGCCGTCTGTCTGCTCCTTCGTGAGGCTCAGTGTCCAAATGACAAGGGCGCAGACCCTTGCCCTTTTGTTGCCCCGCCTGTCCACCATCCTGCAGCCCCATGGTGCCGGGAAGCATGGCGTTTGGCTGGCGTTTGGCTCATATCTGGTCGGCCTGCAATGGTGTGTTAGCCTCTGTAAATATATGGTGACACTGATGATAAAACACAAAGGCCAGCTCTGTTCCGGGAGGGAGTGAGACAATGACTCCGGGGCGTTCCGACCCCCCCTGGCCACTTCCTGGAGCAGTTTGTGGATGCATTTTTGAGGCGGGTACTTTGTGTCCATAAGTGGAGCCAGGGTTCTTCGAGGCCTGTGAGGGGGAGCAGAGGTCAGCGTTGCACCTGATATTGGTCTGGAGCTCCAGGTCTGCAGCTGGGCCAGAGGTCACCATGGGGTCTCACCCTTCAGGCTCAAATTGGGAAAAACCTTGGCTCCAGGTCCCAAGAGGGACTCAGAGCAGTGAGGGGATCTAGGGTTTGGCACGGGTGCCTGGCAGTACAGAAGAGCAGCAGTGCCCAGGTGGGGCTCTTGGGCCCTGCTGGGCTTCACTGGGCTGCCACAGGCACACTGCGTGGTCCTGCTGGCCTTGCTCGCGTGGCCTGTGCATGGCAACAGCGGCTTCCCTGCCCACTGGCTGCAGCATGGATGGGGCTGTGTGTGCAGCGAAGGTGCCCCATCAGGCCTTACTGGCCTGTGTGGGCACGTGTGTTGTCTCGGGTTATCTCACCAGGGAGGAGGCCTCCCTGCCCCAAGGTGCTTCCATGGGAGTGACAGGCCCTTTGAGGCCCGGGGTCCTTGCAGCAGGGCCAGGGCGTGGCCGGGCGGCAGAGCCTTTCTCCTTGACCAGGGCAGGACCTGGGGAGAGGCGGACGTTCTATGGCTGATGGCCTTTCAACAGAAGGTTTCTGTTGTGTTTTTTATTTGGGGAGAAGGATAATCCTCTGGGTGGGGTGCGGCAGATCTAGTTTGGTGGAGGTTGAATCAGACCAGTTTTGAAAGACTTTGACTCTGAGTGTGATTACTGTTGGTCGTGATGACAGCTCATCAAGGTTCATGCTGGCCTGTGCTGGCGTTCTCTCCGTGGTCCTGCTGCGATGCTGGGCTTGGGAACCTGTGGTCCCCAAAGGGGTTGTACATGCTGGTGGCCCGGCCTGGTGGGGGCGCTGTCCAGAACTTTGAGCACATCTTGTGAACTTGGGAGCTGGGCTGTGAAGCTGGGGCTGGTGCACCAGCCTGTGGTCAGGTGTGGCCCAGGAGGGGACGAGAGCATGGCCTGTGGACAAGGTTGCCTGGGTGGGCAGCAGCAGAGGGCCACAGGAGCTGGGGATGCAGATGACAGATGGCCCACTTGGGCCTTCCTTTGGTCTTTTTTTTTTTTTGCTTTTTAGCAAGCAAGATAGAGACAGAGAGAGAGAGACAGAGGGACAGATAGGGACAGACATATAGGAAGGGAGAGAGATGAGAAGCATCAATTCTTTGTTGCTGCATCTTAGTTGATCGTTGATTGCTTGTTCACATTGATCACTTTCTGGTATGTGCCTTGACCCGGGGTAGGTGGGCTCCAGCAGAATGAATGGCCCCTTGCTCAAGCCAGTGACTTTAGGCTCAAGCCAGCGAGCTTGGGCTTCAAGTCAGCAACCTTTCGGCTCAAGCCAGCGACCACGGGGTCATGTCTGTGATCCCACGCTCAAGCCAGTGACCTCATGCTCAAGCTTGCTCAAAGCGAGATGAGCCCATGCTCAAGCCAGCAACCTCGAACCTGGGTCCTCTGTGTCCCAGTCCGACCCTCTGTTCACTGCGCCACTGCCTGGTCAGGCCCTTCCTTCTCTACTTACGTAAGGAAAAGGCAGAATAGAAGGAGGTGATGGCAGCAGTGTCCTGATAGCCAGCGTGGAGCCCAGCAGGGCCTGGAGGCTGGGGGCAGCTGCCATGTCTAGGCCCAGGATCAGGTGGGCGGTCAGGGTGCAGGAGGCTGGGTGATGGAGACACCCGTGGCCACACACCCCAGCCTGGGAACACGCATGTCAGCTTACTGCTGGAGGGACTTTGCAGATGCAGGTGACGTGAGGCCCTCGCAGTGGAAGATGATCCTGGTTCACGTGGTGGACCTGTTATCACCGGGTTTTTATAAGGGGCAGGAGGGTCTTGGGGGGATGTAGAGATGGAAGATGCCAAAGAGCTTGGTGGTCTCTAGAGGCTGGACAAGGGGCCACTTCCCCACAAAGTCCTGGGGGTGGCAGCTGTACTCATGAGATACTCACCTCCTCAGGCTGTTAGGGCACAGTGATGGGGGCTTGTTACCAGAATGATGGAAGTTATCCTGGCTTCCCGTGCAGCCCAGGGCCGGGAGAGTCTGCCTGAGGGGAGAATGTAGGGACTCATGGGTATGGCTTCCTTTGAGCAGGGCTGGAGCCTGTGGTGACACCTGGGGTTGGTGCCCCTCCAGGTCAGGTTTTGGGGACAGCTGGCTGGGGTGGCGGGTTATCTGGAGTAAGTGCTGGAGAGGAGGGGTTCACCTGAGTCCACACTGGGGTGTACGCAGTGGCCTGGTCAGCGGGTCCAAGGTTCCATTGCAGGCTCTTGGAGGCTGATGTGAAAGCAGCAGTCAGGGACTGATGGCTGTGTGGGAGGTGCCAGGAGCAGCAGCCCAGAGGGTGGCCGTGGGCCTCTCCAGGGATCCACCATGCAGGCAGCCTCTTGGCTCCCGGTTCACATCCCCACCAGGGGTGGCAGAATGACATGAGGCCTCCGAAGGTTGCACATGATGAAAACCACCCTGGACTCCCAGGGCCGGGTGGCATCTGAGGGGAAAGGAGGCCTCGGGGCATCCTCAGAGAGGCCCGAGCAGCAGGCAGAACCTCTGGGCAGGGTGGCTGGGCCAGGACTGGGCACAGGAAGACTCAGGGTTCTGTCTTAAAAGCTCCTGTCTGGGGTCTGGCCCCTGAGGGATGGAGGGAGGGGGCACATGTGCCCTGTCCACGCATCACAGAACCAACCACATGTGTGCCAGGGCTGGGGTCTCCACAGCAGGGAGACATGCATCCTTGTGGCTCTTTCCTCAGGCACCATTGCCCTTCCTGGTGGTGTCCCAGGGGTGGGCAGGGCTGGAGGGCTGTCCTGTTGATCCCCACAGGCTGAGGAAACCCAGCCCGCAGGCGGTGACAGGACTAGGGAGTCAGGGAGTATTAAAATATGGTTGACCCATGGCGTTCAAGTCAGAAATATGTTCACATTTGTGGGAGGTTCTGTTTCCTCCTGGTCCAAATGTTATTGTTCAGCACCCCCTCTCCCCAAAGCCTGTCAGTGCAGGTCAGCTTTGCCAGTGAAGCGGGCATGAGGGCCGGAGCTGATGGTGCTTTGGTGGCACCTTCTCTCCCACCCATGGCAGTCTCTCTTGCCCCTGGCCAGCACCTCTGTTCTGCCCCACATCTGTCATCCTTACCCATCATTGCTTTGTCCCCTCCCCAACGGTGTCCCTGCCCCACCTGTGTCCCCTGCCCCATCGGTGTCCCCTCCCCCATCAGTGTCCCTCCCTCCCCCATCCATGTCCCTTTTCCCCATCTGTGTCCCTCCCCCACTGGTGTCCCCTCCCCCATCAGTGTCCCTCCCCCACTGATGTCCCCTCCCCCACTGGTGTCCCCTCCCCCATCGGTGTCCTCTCCCCCATCTGTGTCCCCTCCCCCATCGGTGTCCCCTCCCCCATCAGTGTCCCTCCCCCACTGGGGTCCCCTCCCCCATCAGTGTCCCTCCCCCACTGGGGTCCCCTCCCCCATCAGTGTCCCTCCCTCACTGGTGTCCCCTCCCCCATCAGTGTCCCTCCCCCACTGGTGTCCCCTCCCCCATCAGTGTCCCTCCCCCACTGGGGTCCCCTCCCCCATCAGTGTCCCTCCCTCACTGGTGTCCCTTCCCCCATCAGTGTCCCTCCCTCACTGGTGTCCCTTCCCCCATCAGTGTCCCTCCCCCATCAGTGTCCCTCCCCCATTGGGGTCCCCTCCCCCACTGGTGTCCCCTCCCCCATCAGTGTCCCTCCCTCACTGGTGTCCCCTCCCCTATGGGTGTCCCCTCCCCCATGGGTGTCCCCTCCCCCACTGGTGTCCCTCCCCCATGGGTGCCCCCTCCCCATCAGTGTCCTTTCCCTCACTATCTATGTACATACCTCTGCTCATACCTCAGCCCAGTTCTCAGCCTTTCTCCTCACATCTGTTCCCCTCTTCCCATATCTGCCCCATCTCTGTCCTTCTCTCCAATCTTTACTTCCTTCTCTGCTCCCTTTGCCCTACCTCTTTGGCTTCCCCCCATCTCTGCCTCTGTCCAGCCATCTCTGGTCTATACATCCCTGTCTGTCCTCCCGTTTCGGTCTCTCTTCCTCACCTGTCTCCCATCTCCGTCCCTCCGTCCTCTGTCCCCACCCACCTCTGGCTGGAGCCCCATATCCATAGCAACCATTGTTGCTGTGGAAGCTGGCACCTGCTCCCTCATCCCGTGGGGAGGTATTTTTGGCACTGCGTAGATTTAATTTTATTTTATCTGTGGTGTTGACTTTTACTTTGGAGCAAGCACTACACAGAGGGAGCTGAGGGCAGCGTGCAGGGAGTCCTGTGCTCTGGGGGACCTTGCCTCAGGGCCTCCCGTGGGGCCCTGGAGATGTGGCCCCTCCTGTGAGGTCATTAGATGTGGCCCTTCCCTGTGGGGTCCAGTAGACAGACCTTCCCTGTGGGGTCCTGTGGACAGACCTTCCCTGTGGGTCCAGTAGACAGACCTTCCCTGTGGGTCCAGTAGACAGACCTTCCCTGTGGGGTCCTGTGGACAGACCTTCCCTGTGGGGTCCTGTGGACAGACCTTCCCTGTGGGGTCCTGTGGACAGACCTTCCCTGTGGGTCCAGTAGACAGACCTTCCCTGTGGGTCCTGTGGACAGACCTTCCCTGTGGGGTCCTGTGGACAGACCTTCCCTGTGGGTCCAGTAGACAGACCTTCCCTGTGGGTCCTGTGGACAGACCTTCCCTGTGGGGTCCTGTGGACAGACCTTCCCTGTGGGTCCAGTAGACAGACCTTCCCTGTGGGGTCCTGTGGACAGACCTTCCCTGTGGGGTCCAGTAGACAGACCTTCCCTGTGGGGTCCTGTGGACAGACCTTCCCTGTGGGGTCCAGTAGACAGACCTTCCCTGTGGGGTCCTGTGGACAGACCTTCCCTGTGGGTCCTGTGGACAGACCTTCCCTGTGGGTCCAGTAGACAGACCTTCCCTGTGGGTCCAGTAGACAGACCTTCCCTGTGGGGTCCTGTGGACAGACCTTCCCTGTGGGTCCTGTGGACGGGGCAGAGACACTGACTACTTTGTGCAGTGTTGGGGGAGCAGGTAACGTGGATTCCACCGCCTGGTCAGACTCTAGTATTTTTTTAAAAAAGACTTTATTTATTGGTTTTACAGAGAAAGGAACTGGGAGCAAGAAGTATCAACTTATACTTGCTTCACTTTAGTTGTTCATTGATTAATTGCTTCTCATATGTTCCTTATTTGGGCAAGCCCAGGGTTTCAAACCAGTGATCTCAGTGTTCTAGGTCAACACTTTATTGACTGAGCCACCGTAGGCCAGGCTATATATCACTTCTTGAATCTATGTCTGAATTTCTTGCTTCAGTTTTGTAAAATTTTGGGGCATTATTTTTAAATATTGTATTTGTTTCATACTTTATGCCCCCTTCTCCCAAAACTTTATTTACACATAAGTTGGATCTTTTCACTGTGTTCTATAAGTTTTATAGCCCCTTCCCCTTATTTTTTTTAATTTATTTTTATTTTTATTTTTTTATTTATTTTAGAGAGGAGAGGAAAGACAGAGGAGAGAGAGAAAGGGGGGAGGAGCTGGAAGCATCAACTCCCATATGTGCCTTGACCAGGCAAGCCCTCGAACCGGTGACCTCAGCATTTCCAGGTCAACGTTTTATCCACTGCGCCACCACAGGTCAGGCATACCCTTCCCCTTATTTTTCATTCATTTGTCTCTCCATGTTTCAGTCCGTATATTACTAACATGTCTTCCAGTTTTTTGACTCTGTCTTCAGCTATGTTTAATCTGCTGTTAAACCCATATATTGAGTTCCCAGTTTCTTTTCTTTTCTTTCTTTCTTTTTTTTTGTCTGTATAATAGGGACAGGTGGGGACAGACAGACAGAAAGGGAGAGAGATGAGAAGCATCAGTTCTTCATTGTGGCTTCTTAGTTGTTCACTGATTGCTTTCTCATATGTGCTTTGACTAGGGGGAGGGGGCTTCAGCAGACTGAGTGACCCCTTCCTTTAGCCAGTGACCTTGGGGTTCAAGCCAGTGACCTTTATACTCAAGCTGGTGAGCCTGTGCTCATGGTAGCAACCTTGGGGTTTCAAACCTAGGTACTCTGCAGCCCAGTCCAGTGCTCTATCCACTGCACCACCACTTGGTCAGGCTAAAGTTCCCAGTTTTTTAAAAGAAAATTTTTAAAATTGATTTTACAGAAAGAGGAAGGTGGGGTGGGGGGGAGAGAGAGAGAAAGAGAGAGAGAGAGAGAGAATCAGAAACATCAATCCATTTCTGTATGTGCCCTGACCGGGGATCAAACTGGCAAAATTTACATACTGGGATACACTCTAACCAACTAAGCTATTGATGGCCAGGGCTTAAGCTCCCAATTTCATTTCTTAGTTGTAGTTTTCATTTGATTCTTATTGCACAGATTTTTACAGATGGTGGAATATCCATCTTGCTGTTTATTCTCTTGACTGCACCTAACCACAGTAATTTAGGCTCTTTGTCTGATAACCACGATGTTTGGATCCTCTGGGTGTTTGTTGCTATTGTCTGGGGTTTTTTCCTTTTGGTTTGTTACCCTGTGGTCTTGTCTCCTGGACTAGAGTAAAACCTGGGCTTTACAGGCTTCCCTTTCTAGCAGGCCCTGTCAGTGTGGAAGTCTGTCCAGCATCTCATTCTAGTCTAATGGGTAGTGCTGACACTGTTCTGTGGAAGAGTCTTACGAGCCACATGTGTAATACTCAGTTTAATAGCTACATTAAAAGTAGAAAAGAGGCCCTAGTTAGCTCAGCTGGTTAAGAGCATCGTCCTGAAAAAACAAAGTTGCTGGTCCCATCCCCAGTCAGGGTACATATGGGAAGCAATCGAAAAAATGCATGACTGAGTGAAACAACAAATGCTTTTCTTCCCCCTCCCCTCTCTCTCCCTTCCTCTCTCTGTCTCTCTAAAAATCAATAAAAGTTAAGCCCTAGCTGGATAGCTTGGCTGGTTGGAGCATCATCTTGGGGTGCGGAGGTTGCCGGTTTGATTCCCTGGTCAGGGCACATACAGGAGCAGCTCAAGTTCCTGTCTCTCTCTCCTGCCTCTATCTCTCAAAAAAAAAAAGTCTAAAAGAACTAGTGGAGTTAATTTTAATAATATATTTTCTTTAATCAATATATCTAAAATATTACCTTCTTAAAAAACATGTAGTTAGTGTAAGATTATTAATGAAAAATTAAAATCTCTGTTAAAAAATACTACATCTGGCCTGACCTGTGGTGGCGCAGTGGATAAAGCGTCGACCTGGAAATGCTGAGGTCGCCGGTTCAAAACTCTGGGCTTGCCTGGTCAAGGCACATATGGGAGTTGATGCTTCCTGCTCTTCCCTCCCTTCTCTCTCTCTCTCCTCTTTCTCTCTCTCTCTCTCTCTCTCTCTCTCCTTTCTAAAATGAATAAATAAAAATAAAAAAATAAAAATTATTTAAAAAAATACTACATCTTAGAAATCGAGCGTATAACTGGCACTTGCACTATATCTCATTTTGGACTAGCCACATGCCAAGTGCTTATAGCTGTTTTCTCAGACTATACAGCTCTAGGAAAGAATGTGCTGCATGTGTGGGCTAACTCCTCCCCAGGGGGGTCAGACCCAGAACTGGTGGCTCATTGTGTGCACACACTCCACTTGCTTGTTGTCTGGTCTGCACCATGGCCCCAAGGGTCTTGTTGGAACTCAGGGAAGAACTAAGAGGTTGTTAGTTCACAGGATTTGGGCAGATGTGAGTTGCAGGGCCTTCCCTCATCCTGGGCAACCCTGGGCTTCCATGTTCCTTTGTGGCCCTGATTACATGGGCTGGTTTATCTGCTGATGCTCACTCCCCCTGCCACATACTCTGGCACAGAGCCTGCCTAGAGGGACGCTCCCCGACCTGCACCCCGGCACAGTGCCTGCCCAGAGGGACGCTCCCCGACCTGCACCCCGGCACAGTGCCTGCCCAGAGCGGTGCTCCCCGACCTGCACCCCGGCACAGTGCCTGCACAGAAGGACGCTCCCCGACCTGCACCCCGGCACAGTGCCTGCCCAGAGGGACGCTCCCCGACCTGCACCCTGGCACAGTGCCTGCCCAGAGGGATGCTCCCCGACCTGTACCCCGGCACAGAGCCTGGCCCAGAGGGACACTCCCCATCCTGCACCCTGGCACAGTGCCTGCCCAGAGGGACGCTCCCCGACCTACACCCCGGCACGTTTTGCTTAGGCTGCCCAGAGGAACACTCCCTGTCCTGCACAGAGGGTTGTATCTTGTAAATGCATTCTTCACATCTACTAAGATCATCATATGATTATTAACATTCATTTTGTTAATGTGGTGTATCATGTTGATTGATTTGCAAGTGTTGAATCACCCTAATCCCTGGAATGAATCACAGTTGTTTCTTGTTTGTGGTGTATTATTCCTTTAATGTATTGTTGTATTTGATTTGCTAGTATTTTTTGAAGCTTTTTCCCTCTACGTCTATCAGAGATTGTGTGTGTGTGTGTGTGTGTGTGTGTATGTGTGTGTGTGTGTTGTCATGTCTTTGTCTTGTTTTGGTATCAGGGTTATGTTGGCTTTGTGAAATGTGTTAGAATATACTCCCCCTTCTTAAATATTTTTTGAAAGAGTTTGAGAAGAATAGGTATTAAATCTTCTTTGACTGTCGTGTGGAGTTCACCAGTGAAACCCTCTGGTCTGGACTTCTGTGTTTTGGGAGGTATTTGATTACTGTTTCGATTTCTTTACTAGTTTTCTGTTTATTCAGGTTTTTTCTCTCTCCTGATTCAGTCTAAGAAGGTTCCATGATTCTAAGACTTTTTCCAGTTCTTCTAGGTTGCCCAATTTGGTGGCATATCGCCTTTCATAATACTCTTATGATCCTTTGTATTTTTGTGGTATCTGATGTAATGCCCTTCTTTCATTTCAGATTTTATTTCAGTCTTCTCTCAATTTTCTTGCTGAGTCTAGCTAAAGGTTTGTCCATTTCGTTTATCCTTTCAAAGAACCAGCACATCATCCATGAATCTTTTCTATTGTGTTTTAATCTCCATTTCATCTATATGCACTCTGATTTTTTTATTTCCTTCTTTCTGCCAAATTGGGCTTCATTTGTTTTTCTTTTTCTAGTTCTTTTAGGTGTAATATTAGATTGTTTATCTGAGATTTTGTTATAAAATTGAGTTTTATTATAAACTTCCCTTAGTACTGCTTTGGCTGCATCCCAAATATTTTGGTTTGTTATGCTTTTATTTTTATGTGACTCTATGTGTCTTTAAATTTCTTCTTTTATTTACCTATTGACATAATAGTTATTAAGTAGTATGTTTACTCTCCAAATTTTTGTATTTTTTCAAATTTCTTTCTGTAGTTGATATCTAGTTTCATAATGTTGTGAATGGAAGAGATGCTTGATATGATTTTAATCTTCTTATAAATGTAATGAGATTTGTTTTATGTTCTATTCAGAGAATGTTCTAAGCATGATCTATACTTGAGAATGTATTATGTGCACTTGAGAAGATTGTGCATTCTGTTGCTTTGGGATGGAAAGTGTTGTAAATATCTAGTAAAACTATCTGAACTAATGTCATTTAAGGTCAATGTTTCCATGTTGACTTTTCTGATCTATCTATTGGTTAAATGAAGTGTTAATATCTCCTATTATTATCATGTTTATATCTATTTTTCCCTTTAGGTTTATAAATCAATGCTTTGTATATATTGGTACTCCAAGTTGGGCGCATAAACATTAATAAATCTAATAATGTCTTCTCAATGGATTGTATCTTTTCTCTTTCTCTCTTGTTACTTTTCTTTTGTCTTGACGTCTATGTTCTTGATATAAGTATGGCCTCCCCTGCCTCACCTGCTTTTCTCTGAATACTATTTGCTTGATGTACCATCTTCCACCCCTTCATTTTGAGCCTATGTTTATCTTTGGAGTTGAGATGGGTCTCCTGAAGGCAGCATGCAGTTGGTTCTTGTTTTTATTCCATGTGCCTTTTCATTGGTGAGGTCAGTGTATTTACTAAGTCAGCATGATTATTGATATATGAGGACTTAAATTGCCATTTTATCTTTTTTCTTCCTGATTGCTCCCCATTATTCCCCTTGTGATTCTGTCTATATTCTAGTTTTGTGCTTTTCTATGATGTTTTTCTCCATTTCCTCTATTTTTAGAGTCATATATTATTTTTACGATTTTCCTAAATTCCTTTTCTGAGTTTTTCTTCAGTTCTTATATTAGAAACAGTTGTTTAAAGTCTGTCTAGTAAGTCCAATGTCTGTGTGTCCTCTGGGATCATTTATTCTCCTTATTTTTTCCCTTTAAATGACCCATGTTGTCTGTTTCTCTGGATGCTTTTAATTTTTGTGGAAAATTAGACATTTATAAAAACAATCACCTCTTCCATTTTTAAAAACTTGCTCTACGCCCGGGAAGTTCTTCACTAATCAGCTGTGTGTGTATGTTCTGAGCCTTATGAGCAGCCTGAGAAGAAAGCTTAATTCTCAGGTATATTCTGACCATGCATCTTATATAGGCTTGTGTAATATTTTTCGATTCTTGGAATACATACATGTTTAAAATAATTACCCAAAGAGTCTCACTCCAGCTTTTGCAAGGAAACTTAGATAATTTGTCTTCTGTACATTTAATCTGTTGCTGGAGAGAATGCACATGTTAGAATCTGCAGGTCTTGGAATCCCTGCAGCTTTCTCATGCAGCGCCTGCTCATTCTTCCCATCTAAGATCTGAATTAAGCAAAACAGAGACTCGTCCTTTAGGCAGCTCCAGACAAGTGACACTATTCTGAGTAAGGGCTATACTTCTTTCTCCAGGTCAAGGGAAGAAACTGAGAACTTTCTATCACTTTCTCCATACTAAGTTGTACAATGCCAGAAAGGGGTTGAACCAAGGATGAACAAGAATGTCACAAATTTTACTGTTTACTTGATTTTTTTGTTTCATGATTGTTTACCTGGTTGCTGTAAATATTTGTTTTCCAAAGCCACTATAAAGTAAAATTTCAGTTGTGTTTGTTTGTCTGTGTATGTGTCTCCAAGAGAGAGAGATGGCTTGGAACTTTCACCATTTTTCTGTCTTTATGCCTTTTTAAGATTTTCTTTTTGTGGTGTAGAGTTCAGTGGGCTTTGATATATGCAGAATATTCTTCATCCACCATTACAGCATTATAAATAATTGTTTCACTGTAATATAAATTTTGTCCTTCACTTACCCAGCTTTTCCCTGTTCTCAACAACTTCCTAGCATCCACCAACTATTTCACTGGCTCTATAGTTTGCCTTTTCCACAATGTCATATAATTGCAATTATACTTTATGTAGCCTTTTTAGACTGGCTTCCTTTTAAGTGAGAGGAGGGGAGATAGTGAGATAGTCTCCTACATGTTCCCCAACTGGGATCAACCCAGTGACCCCCAACCAGACTCATGTTCAACTGATCTATTTTTAGCACCAGACGTTGACGCACTCCAACAGAGCTTTTCTCAGTGCCCAGGGCCACGTTCTAACCAATTGAATCCCTGGCTCTGGGAGGGGAAGATGGAGAAAAGGGGGGAAGGGTGGTGAGGGGAGAAGCAGATGGTCACTTCTCCTGTGTGCCCTGACCTGGGATTGAACCAGGGACATCCGTATGCTGGGCCTATACTCTATCCACTGAGCCACTGGACAGGGCCAACAAACATTGCTAGGAAAACTAGAGAAATACATGCAAGGCAACAAAACTGTTCCCTTATCTCACACAAATCACACAAATTAACTTGAAATGGACCAAAGACTCAAATATGAGACCAGAAACCCGAAAACCTCTTAGAATAAAACATAGAGAAAGAAACTACTAGATTTTGGTCTTGGGAAGACTTTTTGACATGATGTTAAAAGCACAAGCAGCAAGAATGAAACTCAACAAATGAGACTAAACCAAAGCTTCTGTACACTAAAATAAATAATTTAAAACATGAAAAGATAATTTATAAAATAGGAGAAAAAATTTGCAAACTATATATTTGATAAGGAGCTAATACCCAAAATATATAAAAAACTCACAACAATGTTACAAAAAATTCAAACCCAATTTTTAGGTTGTCAAAGAACATTTTAGAGGATAGCAAAGTGGCCCACAGCATATGAACAGATGCTCAATGTCACTAACCATCAGGGAAATGCAAATTAAAGCCACAGTGAGATCATCTCACACTTGTTTGAATGGCTGTCATCAAGAAGACAGGAGATACCACGTGCTGGTGAGGACAGAGTGAACATGGGACGTTTATATACTGTTAGTGGGAACGTATATTGATTTAGCCACTTTGGAAAGCAACATGGAGTTTCCACAAAAAAATTAAAAAATAGGTCTACCATAATATAGGTCAAAATCTTGTATCTACATAAAAAAGTATCCAAAAAGAAATACAGGTAAAATAAATCTTTTAGCTTTTTTATTCTTAATTGGCCTAAAGACAACTGTTTTTTTTAAAGCAATAATAACAGTATATTGGTAACTATACAATATAGATAAGTGAAATATATGAGCAATATCATAAGAGACAAAGAAATGAATTTGGGATACTTTAATAGGGTATATACACATTAAGTGGTATAGTGTTATTTAGAAGTGGACTTAGATGATTTCAAAATGTACATTGTAAACTCTAGGGCAACTACACTTTAAAAAATAAAAAGGAAATATATAAATAATACTCTAAGAGAGGAGTGTAAGTATTCAATAGAATCTTATAAAATTTTCCATCCAAAACCAAAGAAGGCAGGAAAAGGGGAAAAAAGAGCAAAAGTAACAACTAGAAGACTGCCACAGTATGGTAACTATTAATCTAACAATATTAATAATAACTTTAAAGGTAAATAGTCGGATCGCATTAATTAAAAGATAGGGATAGTTAGAATGAAAAAAAAAAGACCAAATTATATTTTGTCTACAAGAAACAAACTTTAAATATAAATATTCAAATAGATTAAAAATAAAGGAATGAAAAAAGATAAACAATGCTAATTATAATCAAAAGGAAGTTGGAGTAGCTACATTAATTTAAGACAATGCATATCTAATTAAAGGGAAAACCATCAGGTGTAAATAATGGCATTAAATAAGAATAAAGGAACAATTTTCCAAGAAGACATTAGAATCTTAAACATGTACAGACTTTACAATAAAACATCAAAATATATAAAGCAAAAGCTGATAGACCTGAAAGGAGAAATAAACAAACTCACTGTTGTAATGGAGAGTTTCTCTTCCTTCTTTCCATCATCAATAGATCAAGCAGAAAAAAATCAGTAGAGTTATAGTTTACCTGAATAGCACAATCAATAAACTGTACTTAATCACATTTATAGAATACGTCATGCAACACTAACAGAATACACATTCTTAAACTCATATGGAACATTGATCAAGATTGACCATGTAGTATATAGATAAGTAAGTACACCTCAACAAATTTGAAAGAGTAGAAATCAGTGTATACAAAGTTTATTCTTAGACCACAAGTTAAACTAGAAATCAATATCGGAAAGACAAGTAGAAAATATAAAAACATTTGGAGATCAAACAGCATACTTCCAAGTAATTTGTGAGTCATAAAAGAAACATTTAAGAAAATTTAAAAATATTTTGAATTATGTAAAAATGCAACTTAACCCAAATTTGTTGCATGCAGCTAAAGCACTGCTTAGAGCAAAACTTATAGCATTAAATGCACATATTTTAAAAGAAGATCTAAAATCAATAATGTAACTTTTCCTCTGAGTAAACTAAAGAGAGAACCAATTATATCTAAAACAAGCAGAAGGAAATAAATATAAAAATTAGAGCACAAATCAATGAAACTGAAAACAGGAAAATAATAGAGACAATTTAAAAGCTGTTTCTTTGAGGAAAAACTAGGTAAAATTGATGAAACTCTAGCTAGGCTGATGAAGAAAATATGAAGAAGGTACGAGTTACCAATACACAAATGAAGGAGTGGCATCACTACTCATCCCATAGACCTTAAAAGGATAATAACCATACTGAGCACATTTCTATATCCACATAGATAAAATGGACCAATTACTCCAAAGGTACAAACTACAATAACTTATTCAAGTAGACATCCATAACCTAAATAGTACCATTTATTAAATAAATAAATAAATAAATAAATAAATAGTTTAAAACCTTATGAAAAAGAATACACCATGTCTTAATGGTTTCAGTGGTGAATTCTAACAATCATTTAATGAAGAATATTACTGATTTTCCACAATCTCTTCCAAAACATATAACCAGAAGAAATACTTCCCAACTCATTTTATGAGGCTATCATGACCCTAATGTCAAATCAATAAAAAAAATAATGGATTATTTAACAAATTATGTTATATCTTGATGCTTTGTGACTGCCTTTCAAAGCATAGCAAAATAACTAAAGGCTAAAAGGTAAAAGACATGATAAATATAATTTTTGTAAAAACTTAAATTTTCTCTTTGACCAAAAACAACATTAAATGTTAGTAATAATGTCTAACAACAGATACCAAACATTTACGTAAGGAAAAGTTAATTTATAAAGCATTTTACACATTAAGAGAAAAATGATAGTTATGGATTGAATTGTGTCACCCCCCCAAAAAAGTATGTTGAGGTTCTGATCCCCATTACTTCAGAATTTGTAGCTGTAAACCAAGAAAATACCAAAGATTGCTGACAAACACCAGAAACTAAGAAGAGCAAGGAGTAATTCCCCTAAAGGCTTCAAACTGAGCATGGTCCTGCTGACATCTTGATTTTGAACTTCTATCCGCCAAGTAAGTGGTAACTTAGTTATAGCAACCCAAGGAAAGAAACACAATAATTAAACATGCAATGGAAATATCTAGCTATGAATAGTCAGTTCAGACTCTGTAATGATTACCTATCAAAGATTGATTATTTATTAAAGATTGATGATATTCAATGTTGGAACTGGGGTGGGGGAAGTGGAACTTTCTGGTAATGTGACAGACTCTCACCTTCATCAAATTTTAGTCAGGCCCCTCTGAGCCCTTTTATTGACTATGGATTGAACTTGGCATTCCATATCCATCCTCTCACTGACAGGATCAGGCCAGTGTTTGTAAACATCCACCTACATCAGTTTAGAGAGGCCCATCCTTCTTGACCTTTTTTTTTTTTTAGATATTCATTTATTCATTTTAGAGAGGAGAGGAGAGGAAGGAGAGGAGAGAGAGAGAGAGAGAGAAATTAGGAAGGAAGAGCAGGAAGCATCAACTCCCATATGTGCCTTGATCAGGCTAGCCCAGAGTTTTGAACTCGTGACCTCAACATTCTAGGTCAATGCTTTATCTACTGTGCTACCACAGGTCAGGCATTGAACTTCATCCCTGACCTTTGACATCTAAATCCCTGGCCTGTCTTTAGCAAGAATTTTATTAGGACAGTTTAGCAAGATTCCTACCTTTTAAGTGTCCTCTTAGTACAGTAATCTGCCATCCATATATCTTCTTACTCTGCTGTTTAGCTATAAATCCCCTGATTTCTTTGCTGCATTTGGAGTTCAGACAAATCTCTCTCTTCCTATAGCAATAGTAAGGTGACCAACAGTCCTCCTTTAGAGAGCACAGTCCTTCTTTTGTAAGTTCCATCCTCCCTCAAAAAGTGTCCTCTTACATGTCCTCCTTTTTGATATTAAAAGAGTAATCTGTAAATGTCTGTATTCGATCGATGCAGAGTCGATCCATTGCGTGTGATGTGACATATCTGTATTTGACATGACAATTCGTCAAGGATCAGTACGGTGTGGCAAGAAGCGATTATGAGACGCATGCGCTCCACACGGGAGACCTTGAGAGAGCGCACAATATACCGAGTGCGCAAATGGCTTTGTGTACTCCTTACTGAAACATGACAGGGCACATACGACGTTGTAGACTCACAGTTATTTCTTTCTCAGTGAATATTCAATCATAGACAGGGAAGCACAATTCACGTTATATTAATTTATTATCTATTTAATAATTTCCAAATATGTACAATTTTATTTATAAGTATTTTCCCAAAATTTGAGTTTTAAAGTGGAAATCTAACTTCAAACCATATCTATTAATAATGCATTTTGATTAAATAGTTGCATAAAACAGATGTTTTTTAATTAGAAAATGATATATACACTCGAATATCACTCCAAATTAGTGGTTTTATTTGATATTTAGTTTTGTTAATTTAGCTTCCAGAAAATTTACCTACCATGATGAAACGTTTTCAGTTCCTAATGTGCTTGCATCGTTCGTATAGTTCTGTATTTTATTTTTAATTTTAAATTTTATTTAAAGGAAGGAAAAATAAAAAAGAAAATGCCATTTCAACAATAGATTGAAAAAGGAATTTCCATTCCTCATTTCAAAGAAAGATACCATTGTTTTTGCAATATTTGCAGCGGAGAGGTTTGTATTGCAGTTGGGGGCAGAGCAGTGATAACAAAACATGTGACCACCAACAAACATAAGCAATCACTAGATGCATCAGCCTCCAGCTATAAAGTAACAAGTTTTTTTAAAACTTCAAATTATTGTGAAGATGAAAAAGAGTTGGCTGCAATGGAGGGAACATTGGCATTTCATACCATAACTCACAAAGTTTTCGTAGTATGGATTGTACAACTAAATTATTGAAAAAGTTTCACAATGCAAAATTTTCATGTATCAGGACAAAATGCGAGACTATTTTATTATAAAATCAGTATGTAAAAATTAATGTGACAAAATACTTACAGAGGACTTGGAAACTGCAGCATTTTATCTGATGCATCAAATAATAATGAAATTAAATTGTATCTAATAACAGTAAGATATTTTATAATGTTACCAAGGTCATTCAAGTAAAAATTTTAAATTTAGAATCCATTGAGGGTGAAACTTCTGAAATTTTGTCAAACCATCTATACAGAGTAATAAATAAAAACAATTTGAAATCCAAAGTTGTTGCACTGACGGCTGATAATAAAAATACAAATTTTGGTGGGCAAAGACGCAAAGGGGTAAATAATGTGTATGTAAAATTACAAAAGTTACTCCAAAAGAAAATACTAGGAATAGGTTGTAATGACCATATTTTGTCAAATGCAATCAACACAGCATCATGTGCCTTGCCAATTGATGTAGAAGTAATAATAACTACAATTTACTTGCATTTTAGTCATTTTACCGTTCGTGTTGCTACTTTAAAACAATTTTGTGGAGAAGCAAATGTTGAACACAAAAAACTTTTGGGATATTCAAAAGTTAGACAGCTTGTTCTAATACCTTCTCTAGAGCGTGTTCTATAATTATTTGAGCCTCTCTATTCATATTTTTAAAGTTTAGACAAATGTCTTAAAATCCTGGAATCATTTTTTAATAATAAACTATCTGAGATATTAATGTATTTTGTTCATAATCAGGCATCTATTTTTCACAAAACGATTCAAAAGATTGAAGGTGAACACATTTCAGCTATGGAAGTTAGTCTTATTTTGAATGACTTGGTCCTTCAATATAAATTTAGTTTTGAAGAAAAATTTCTTCCTTTAATTATAAAAATAAAATTGTCAGACTTAGAGAAATTAAATCCGGGCATAACAGAAAAGTTTATCAAAGAAGTGCAGAATTTTTACCAGACATGCTTTCAATATATCGAAGAATGGTTTGAAACAAACATCACTGGAAATAACAGTTTTCAATGGTGTTTTTTACTTCATCGCAAGTATATTGGACAGATACTGAATCCTGTCTTGAGTTTTTATTTAAAGAAATGCCAGACATCAAAATAGACAATTATCTCTGAAGAAATTAGAAGACTGAATGTACATTTAAATTCTGAAAAATTAATACAATAGGAAAATGAACACATCGAAATTGATAAAAGATGGGTGGAAATATTCAGCCATTTCAAAAATAAATGTATTCCATGTGAAAATTTATTTATTCTTGTTGAATATACATTGTGCTGCCCTGGAACTAATGCAGCAGTTGAAACAGTTTTTTCAATTGCTAATGATTTTTGGACAAGCGAGAAACTGAGACTGAATGTTGATACTCTAGCTGCAGCACTTGCCTAAAATTCAATATGAAGGATATTTCTTGTTCAGATACTTCCAATATATTGTTACAAAATGATACATTGACAAAAAATATTCATTCAGCCTGATCTGTGGTGGCGCAGTGGATAAAGCGTTGACCTGGAAATGCTGAGGTCGCCGGTTCGAAACCCAGGGCTTGTCTGGTCAAGGCACATATGGGGGTTGATGCTTCCAGCTCCTCAGTGGATATTTTTACTTACAATGATTAAAAATTAATAGTCATGTAAGCATAATTACAATATAAAATATTACAAATGTTTTTATTATGTATTTATCATATTATAGTGTATTATTGTAATGAATAAAATGTTTATTTTATTTACGATATTGTTTTCTTCAATTTATTTTTAACCTCCTTTTCATTGTAAAAATGTTGGTCACCTTAATTGCCAATAGTCTTGAATTAAGTCTTACTTTCCATTTTAACAAGGGTCAGAATAGTTTTGGTTTTTTTTAACGAATGCTAGTGGGAGCATATACTACCACAGCCCTTTTAAAGTCTTGTTATTAACATTTAATACTAGATACCCCTCCAGTACAATATCATGCGGCCAAGAAAAAGCATGATGTAGTTCTAAATATTTTTACATGATACCACGATGACACTTATGAAGGGTCAAAACAAATTGTAAATAAGTAGAAACAGCACTTTTCAAGAAATGTATTTGTATCATGGTCTGCACAGAATAAAGTCAATGCTAAGCACCAATAAATACCAGCTAATCTGGTAAGGGACTAGAGTCCAAAGCTACTTTGCAACAATTATCCCATCAAGCACTGCGCCTTGGATTAAATTGACCTTGTGTTTGTTTTGGAAAAACTGACTTGTAAGGTCAGCTCAAGGCGCCCATGGAGACCTATGGGAAATGTAGTCTTCTTCACTGCACCACACCTTGGAGCAGCAAGGGCTACTATGCCCATGCGCAACCTAAACTGCATCTCTAACATGCGTGGGAGCGGACAGACTGCTGTGGGCCTGGCTCTGCAGCTGGGAAGACCTCGCATATTCCAACTCCGCCCCGTGTAGGATGGCCTAGAGAAATACCCTAGTTGCCATTCGGTCCCGCAGCTGTAGTGAGGGTGTTTGTTAGTAAGAGATACACTTGGAGGTTCTAACTGAGAGGGACCTGTGTCACTTACAAAGGATTTAGTGAAATGTCAGCTGCTAACTGCAGAGTAGGTGATAAATTGCTGTTTTCCTTCTGTTGGGCAGATAAAATATATTATGCTCACTTTGTTAAAGGTGACGCTGCCCACGTGGAAGCCCATCGCCCATGTGATAATATTAATTATCCCTCTTGCTTGGGATGGGCATGATTATGTTAATATATGTTGAGGGAGTGCTTTTGCACCAAAAGGTTTTAAAAGTAAGAGAGATCACGTTGTTCCAGGGAAAGAGGGATTATGTTCTAGGAGGAGAGCAGAGAGGAGAGCAATAAAGGCCACGTTCAGGAGAGGAGAAGCAGCCAAAATGGTGGAGTGCTGAAGGAGAAGCCGGTTTGTGCAGAGTTTGTGCAGAGAGAAGGAGATGGGGAACAGAGGTGAATAAGGCTAGTGAGCTAGAAACTTGGATAAGTCAGTAGCTTTGTGAGCACTGAATGAGTGGGTTTTGGAGCCCAGTGTGTGTTTTTACTTGCCCACTGGGTGCAAGTAGGATTAAAGGTAATGGCCCACCAGTTCTTGGCTCCACTGTTTCATTACCATCTGTCCAAATCTAATGTAAACCTGCATGGGCCAGGCGGCTGTGATGGTGGCTGTAGCTACCGCCTTTACACCTTCTCTCTACACAAACTCTGCACAAACTGGCTTCTCCCTCAGCACTCACCATCTTGGCTACTTCTCCTGGCCTCCTCCATATGGCCTTTCTCTGCTCTCTCCTCTAATGCTAATCTCAGGAACAGAGAGAGAGCAAGCTCCTGGTCTGTCCCATTTTATAGTGTAGATTCAAAACCTTTAATCCAATATACAAACAAGGAAGTCTCTGATACAAAGTCACTTAGGGTGGGGAAGGCTTAGTCTTAAAACTAAGCCTTAGAGTATAACAACACTACCTACTTATATACAGCCTGTCCCCCACACCTAATGCAAACTATAAGTGAGCAAACCTGTATATCATATTTGCAAACTTATTTGACCAACAACACAGCCCTTACATCCTTCACTAAAATAACTCAAAATGGATTGCAGACTTAAAAGTAAAATGCAAAAGTATACAACTAGAAAATAACATAGGAGAAAACCTAGGTCAGCGGTTCTCAACCTGGGGGTCGCAACCCTGGCGGGGGTCGAACAACCAAAACACAGGGGTCGCCTAAAGACATCGGAAATACATATTTTATAGATGATCTTTGCTATTAGGATGACAACACCAAAAGCACAATTTATGAAAGAAGGGATAAGCTGTACTTCATTAAAATTTAAAACTTCTGCAAAAGACACTGTCAAAGAATAAAAAGGTTTTTTTCTTTGCTTAATCCTCTCACCTTTTTCACCCAGTCCCCAACCCCAGGCCCCTCTGCCAGCTGTCAGTCTGTTCTTCATACCTGTCAGTCTGTTTCCCTTTTGTTAGTTTGTTCATTAGATTCCATATATAAGTGAAGTTACATGGTATTTGTCTTTCTCTGATTGGCTTATTTCACATAGTATAACACTCTCCAGGTTCCACAATGCTGTCGCAAAAGGTAAGATTTAGTTCCTCCTCTTTCTCCTCCTTGTCCTCCTCCCCCTCCTCCTCCTCTTCTTCCTCTTTCTCCTCTCCCTCCCCTCTACCTCCTCCTCCTTCCACTGAATAATATTCCATTGTGTAAATGTACCACAGCATTTTTATCTACTCATCTACGTGGGCACATGGGCTGCTTCCAAATCTTGGCTATTGTAAACTGTGCTGTAATGAACATAGGCGTGCTGTTGGTCAAATAAGTTTGTAAATATGATATATATGTTTGCTCGCTTATAGTTTGCATTGGGTGTGGGGGACAGACTGTAAGCAGGCAGGGTCATTATAGCCTAAGGCTTAGTTTTAGGACTAAGCCTTTCCCACCCTAAGTGACTTTGTATCAGAGACTTCCTTGTTTGTATATTGGATTAAAGGTTTTGATTTCTACACTATAAAATGGGGCAGAGGAGCCCATGCTGGAGGAGAGCAGAGAAAGGCCACATAGAGGAGAGGAGAAGCAGCCAAGATGGCTGAGTGCTGAAGGAGAAGCCAGTTTGTGCAGAGTTTGTGCAGAGAGAGAGAGAGAGATGAGGAACAGAGGTGAATAAGGCTGGTGAGGTAGATATCTTTGATTCTAGGAAACTCGGATAAGTCAGTGGTTTTGGGAGCCCTGACTAGAAAGGGAAATGGTTTTCTACTGTGTGTATTTTTTGCCTACAGGGTGCGAGCTAGGATTGAAGCTAATGGCCCACCAGTTCTTGGCTCCATTGTTTTATTACTGTCTATCCCAGTGGTAGTCAACCTGGTCCCTACCGCCCACTAGTGGGCATTCCAGCTTTCATGGTGGGCAGTAGCAGAACAACCAAAGTATAAATAAAAAGATACATTTAAGTTGTTTTATGAAGATTTATTCTGCCAAACGTAGTGAAAATCTGACATAAAGTACTTGGTAAGTAATTATTATTATATGCTTTAACTTGCTATAACTCTGCTTTATAAATTTTATAAAGTAAAGTTACTTCCCTACTTTATAAATCACCATTACTGTGGAACCAGTGGGCGGTTAGAAAATTTTACTACTAACAGAGATACAAAAGTGGGTGGTAGGTATAAAAAGGTTGACTACCCCTGGCTATCTGAATCAAATGCGAACCTGCACAGGCCAGGCAGCTGTGTTGGTGGCCGCAGCTACTGGCTTTACAGACCACAAATTCAAATCAGCCTCATTGTTGGTGAAATGCTGCCCCTATATATATGTGGTTTTATTTCTTTATTAGGCACCAGCAGTTTTGCTCTGGTGAGCGGGAGCCCCCATGTGGACAGTGTGGATCTGTGTGTGGGTCTCTGTGCTGAGTCTCTGGTCCCTGGGAGAGGTCTCTGCATGAGGTTCCTGTGTGGGTCTCTGTCCCAGGTCTCTGTGTGAGGTCTCTACGGACATAGTCCCAGTGGTGAGATTCATATAATTTAACAACCGTTTTAAGTATAAAAAAGGATATACTAAAAGGTACTTCATTATTTCATGCATTTAATACTTAAATAAGAACAATAAAAGACTGTACACAAAACTAGATTATGAGTTTTAAAATATTAATAAAAATATTAAATAATACAATTAATTAAATACAAAAAACAATTAAACTGTTATTTAAACTATTTCTATATTGCCCCTTAATTGGTGTCCTTACTTGCAATGTTGTTCACTTATGGATGGAATGGACATTAGTATTCGTGCTTAGAATACACTGTTGCGCAGATGAACATTAAACAAGAGTAAGGAATGTAAATATGTGATTTCCACATTGGGTGGCTGCCCAGGCACCCACCTTAGAGAGAACCCTTGTTACAAGAGCCATTTTAACAGCAGGTTCCTGGAACTCAACAAAAAAATTAGGTATTGATTCTACTGAACTTGTGTGAACTGGCTGAATCCCACAACTGCATGGTCCCTGAAAGAGATCTCTGTGTGAGGTCTCTGTGTACATGAGTCCCTGTCACATGTCTCTGTGTGAGGCCACTGTTGACTCATTGTCCCTCCACCCTGTCCTGGTCTTCCCTGGAGCACATATATAAGGTCATGAACTGTATTCTGAGGTCCCCAAAACTCTGAAAGCTAAGGAAATATACTGTGGAGAATCTTTTTGAAGTCTCTACTAACTTTGTGTGCCCAGTCTTCTGAGTGGCCAATACAAGTGGCTTCTCTCGTCTTGGCTCTGGAAGTTAGAAGGGGAAGTCACGATGGGATAGGGCCACCTTGAGCCACTGGAACCCTGATTTCTCCCCTCTGGGCCTGTAGATGGCAGTAGGATCCCAGAGTCTCCTCAGTCACTGCACAATTTATGGACACACTTGGTCACTTCGCCTATTTCACTCCTCCCCCACCCCACTCAGCTGGGTGCGCAGTGTCCCATCTTCATATGGTGACTGCACACATATGCTCCTACTCCATCTTTGGGAGAAGACTGTGGGTGCCCTTGAGTGGCCTTTCCTCCCAACAGACGGCGGTGAGGCCTTAGCTGCCTCTGTGCTCCCACCTGCACATGCTCAGAGCTGGGAGTGCTGTCCCAGTCCTCGCTCGCTGCTTCTCCAGAGCGTGAGAAAGGCAGAGGGAGGGGACACTAGAGAACCAGGCTTGGGCAACCTGGCTCTATCACAGCTTCACGGGAATGTGGGGGGCTCATGAGAAGGTGTCACCTGTTCCCAACAAGAGAGCCAGGGCAAGAGACCTCCCACCTCTGGACTCAGGGCCAGCACCACCTGCAAAGTCCCTTCCCCACTCTGTGTCACTTCTTGGAGACTGAGGGTATTTCAGCCTGTGCAAACCCTTCTTCTACGGCCCACAAGTTCAGGGTAGAGAGAGAACAGGAGAGGTCGGGCTGAGCCAGATCCTGGTGGGATCTTGCAGTTTTGCTCATCTTGACAACTCCCGAATGCTCTCCTTTGCAATAATGATCAATTATGGAAACAAGGTGTGGGTGAGGTTGGGCACTCCTTACTGCGGTCACTGTCCCCATGGCCTTGTTCCTTCTGGAAGACAAAGCAGGTGCTCAGAAAGAGCGGCCCCTAATCCCTTCTCTGCCCCAGCAGGGCACAGACAGAGGCCAGCAGCTCTCATGAGCAAGAACCTCTATTTTTGGAAACAATTACATTTGTGGGAAGAGAAAGCATTAGGACATAGAAGATGATGTGCTACCACGAGAAGAACGAGAAGAACATGACTGTGTGTTATCCTTTTTGTTCTGTTTGGAGAAAAATTTCCTACCAGGAAAGACGTGAGAGGCACACCCTGGTTGACCAAAGAAGGGAAAGCACGTAGGGTAACGGGGTAGGTGGTCTGAGACCTCTGCCTTCAGCCCATGATGGGAGGGTCTACCTGGGCGCCCTGGCCTCATGGGTAGAAAGGCCCACTTGCTGTCCCTGTCTCTGGTCCACACACTCTTGTTTGAACAGTTGTATCCATTGGGGGTGACTTGGTGAGTATAGGCCATATCTTCCATCACTCTTCTCTGCTGTGGGGAAGAGAGAGCCTTGTGGTAAGAGGAACACCCACCTACAGGGGCCTGGAACTGTGTTTGTGCTGATGTGACTCCTTAGCATGAAGTTCTTGGTGAAGTCCTAATTTCTCCACCAGGATCTGTCTGACAGCTGTCACCACGGCCTGCCCTTCTTTGTGTTCTCCTGGGCTGGGTCTCTTATCATCCTCCCTCTTATCAGGGGGAAGAGACATCTTGCTTTGGCTCTCACATGGGCATTTAACTTTTGATACCCTGGGCACCTGCTGCCCCTGACTGCTGTGTGCATTCCATATGAGGTCATGTGGCACTTGGGCAGCTGGCGCGTCCACACTGGAACTCTCCCTCGGGGACCTGGTCAGTGAACTGTGAGCAGCCAAGATGTCTGCAGCAAGAAGCACATCAGTTTGAGGGTCTTGGAGGAGCATGCTGGTGCCAGAGTCATTGAAGAGCACGCCGGTGGCATAATCTTGCAGGAGGACTTCAGTGTGATTGTCTGGAAGGAGCACGTCCGTGGCCCGGCCTTGAAGCTGGTTCTCTGACTCTACCTTCCCTTGGGGCTCCATCTTAGGGGAAATCATTGTTTTTATGAATGGCTCTTCTGAGTCTCGGGGAACTGACTTTGTAGGTGGTGAGGAACTTTCATGAGGCGCTGGACTCCCTGACCCTCTCATACCCATATTCATATTTCTGGGATAAGCCAGCACACAGGGACCCATAGTAAATTCCCAAGGAGGGGCCTCCTCAGCCTGCACCGCCTCCCTGGCCTTGTCAGCCCCTGACAATTGGGACCCTAAGTTCCCTTCCAGTACTGCGGCCCTATGGCGGGGGTCTCCTGAATTCTGAGCCCCTCTTCCCTCCTGTGGCTCATTCCTAGCTGCTGCTGAGCTTGGCTTTGACCCCCAACTCCGTTCCTCAACCTCCACGACAGCCCCAGTCTGCTGGGTTTTTCCCATGAGGCCGAGTGTGAGGGACTGAGAAGGTGGCCTGTTCTGCTGTCCAGTCAGAGGGGCCTCTGAGGGCCCGTGGCCATAACCAGAAGGTGTCCCTCCTGTAGCTTTCTGGATTTCCTCAACCGCAGGTGAGATGGTGAGGAGGGGACCTGCCCAGGTGAGAAATGACTCAGTGGTTATCACCTTCTCTCCTGATAAGGGCTGAGGAGGTTTTCCCAAGAGCTTGTTGACGTTGGATTTTGAGTGGACCCCAGACACACAGACATCTGGAGGGGACGAGGGGGACGGTGGAAGGGGCGGATGTTGAGCCTCATGTAGCATGAGCTTTAGGGGCCCAACGGCCTGGAAGGGAAGGCCCCACTTACATCTCATCGGAAACCTTATAATATGTGATTCTACCAACTAACATGTGGACCAAGGAAGGAAAGCTCACAGAAGGTGTTCACGTAGTGTTCCTGACCCTTCATAGCTGCTCAAGTTTCCCTGTGAGGGAAGTGCGTGGGAAAAGTATGATTGTCAGTAAGCCAGAATCGACGCACCCTCACAGGGATGAAACCTGTGTCATCTGTTCTAACTTCCTGTTCAAATGGTCCTGTAAGAGTTGTTCTAGATATTTCTTATTTGGGTCTCTGTGTAAGCAAGTTCCTGGGTCACTCTTTAGAGACTTCCTGTGACGCTCTGACTTGTTGGAGTTCATTCCAGAAACACCACTGTGTAGTTGGCTGGGCCTCTAGAGGGACCTTTTGGGACCGTCCTCACACATTGCCACAGACCCCTGCTGAGGTCCTGCCCTGGTTGGTCCTTCCTGTAAGACCTTCTCTGGATACTGGGCTTCATCTTCTGTGAGTCCTGTGCCCAACTCACCCCTGGGCATTGGCCCTGAGCCTGCATAAGTTTCGGAGACACCTGGACCCTCAAGTCCGGGCCATCCTGCTGTTTGTCCTTGAAGATCCTCTAGTGAAGATGTTGCTTCTGATGATGATGGCTGTTCAACTCTCTGTGAGGAATGGACACTGACCTGTGGCCATGGGAGGCCCCCCTACCCTGGGGAAGGCTGGGAGTAGGTGTCTAAAGCCTCCCTGTGGTCTTTCGGTGACAGAGGGTGAGGCTACCTCACTTTGCAGTCGCTTCTGCAGCAAGGGCAGTTCCAGATGCTGAATTTTTATTGGGACAAATAAATGTGCCTTGTTCTGGGGTGTAGGGCAAGATACTCTGGAGGTCCTCATCTGGGATGCAGAAGAACGTCGTTGGATTGGAGGCCAGGATATAAGAGAGGTCTGGGTCTGGATCTGAGCTGCAGCGGGGGCTGGGACTGGGCTAAGTGTCCAGTCATAGGTTAGGGTTGTGCCCCAGGAGGCAGCAAGGCTGGGGCCTGGGAAAGTCCTGAAGGTGTTCTCGGCTGCCCTGGAACTGGAACTGGAACGTGTTACAGAGTCCATTGAATCCCACTGAAATAGGCTCTAGGGAAAAAGAGCTTTTAGCACCCAGAATGTAGCCTCCAGGCAGTCACTGTGCTGAGAGGGGAGGACCCAGAACAGCTGGCTCCATCTCTGCTGTAGATGGTCGCCCAGGAACTTGAGATGTGAGGACTGCTGAGCACCGGGCACCAGCTCTTGTTTGTCCTTTGTGCTACAGAAGGGCAGGGAGGTCATGGTGTCATGCTCAGTACCCAGCTATTTTCCACATGTTCCCCAAAGAGTTCAGGTGGCTGTCCATGATCTTAGGATTTGAAAATGGCCCCTTCTTTTCTTTCTCCTCCCACACCTTCAGTTGTGCTTTCTTGGTGAGCAGCATCTCCAGCAGCTTCTGGACTTCATGGTGGACAAAGGAGAGGCTACCAGTCTCTACCTGCTTGTCTGTGGGGTCTTCCCAGAATGAGAACCCGGGTGGGTGGCTGGATGGGTGCTCTTGCTGGGACTCAGGCTGTGACAAAAAGGGGAAGAACAAGGCCTGGCTAGTCACCCTCTGCCAGGACAGGGACTTAGTGGGACAGGCTGAGCAGCTGGCTGAGGTGGCCGGGAATGGAGACAGCAGAAAGGTGTTCTCTGGACGTGGGCTTGTCACCTCAGTGCCCAGGGGCATTCCCTCCAAGTCATGTTGGTCTGCTTAGCGGGTGGAGGTCAGAGGTAGAGGACACAGGGTAGGAGGAGCTGGGGAAGCCACCGGGGATATCATGGGCACGGCCCCTTTCACAGGCACCAGGCGGGTACTGTGGGCTCCCTCGGGTGCTCTTGTGCACCCTCAGGTGGAACTCTGCTTCCTGAGGCCACTGCCCCACCCAGCCTCCATTCAGAGGCTCCCAGGGTCTCTGCACTGCCCCGGGATCAGTCCCAGCAGGAGAGAGGGTTGTCGGAGACACCTGCTGTGGGAAGGAAGCTGGTGAACCAGAGCTCTGGGCCTGTCCCCACAGGGATCCAGCTTTTTATCCAGTCCTTGGCCACTAGTCACTGCATTCGGAGCTGTGTCCTACAGCCCTCTCCACACCTGAACTTCTGGATGGACATTTCTGAATTTTCTCTGATATTCAAAGGAAATACTCAGACTTACTCTAAACTACCAGACCAGGCTTATTCCTGGAGATAATGGTCTAGTCCAGGGGTACGGAACCTATGGCTCGTTAGCCAGATGTGGCTCTTTTGATGGCTGCATCTGGCTCGCAAACAAATCTTATTAAAAAAATAACAACATTAAATATATAAAACATTCTAATGTATTACAATTCATTCATTTCCTACCACTCATGTTCATGGTTGCAGGTGGCTGGAGCCAATCACAGCTGTCCTCTGGGACAACTCCAAATTTTTATTGGATAATGTGTAACATACACGAGTCATTGTATGGCTCTCATGGAATTACATTTTAAAATATGTGGCGTTCATGGCTCCCTCAGCCAAAAAGTTTCCCGACCCCTGGTCTAGTCTTTCTAGAGAATAGTCATTCTATTTACTATCTCAGGAGTCTCTCTAGGTGATTCAGAAAAGTGGAAAGAAGAATAAAAAAAGATAATCTCTGTTGAGTCTGGGCCAAGGGTCCTTCACCTCCCTGATGTTTCTTTCTAGGTCTCCTAGCTGTTGGTGAGGATGGATCATTCTTGAAGCAGGAGAGGAAATAATAGAGGAGCAGCAGTCCACATAGGATGGCAACAGTGGTGTCAGTCACTCAAAAAAGGAAGGTCTTGCAGGTAGCAATAACGCTCTTCAGAGAAAACAGACGTTTTCCATCACGTGAATTTTACTGCTGCCCTCTGGCAACTGAGCACTGGGAGGAGCTTGTTGCCTAGAGGCCCATGCGGTATTGGGGAGCTGTGGTCTGGTCACAAGGGGCTCTTGATGTGGGGGAGGGGTAGCAGAGGCCAGGCTGGACCACAATGCCATCTTTATTGAGAATGAGTGATAAAAGGGTAATTATTTAATATTCACAAAATGAAATAAGTATAGTAAACATGTAAAAATTTACCCTTCAAAATATGCCTTATGCAGGTAGTGTTTATACCTCTGAAGTTAGAACAGCTTCACAGAGACTCATGGGATATGCTGTATGCACACACACACACACACACACACACAAACACACCTACACACACAACAACGCATTTTGACAGACCAATTCGGTATTTTCAAACTCAAAAATTAAGCATTTCTCATTCTTAAGTCTTTTATGTTTTGTCTTGACCTTATCTGTTCTTATTCTGCCCCAAATAGACTTCGTTCTCCAGAGGTTAGAAACATGTGTGGTGCAGCCAGAAGGCAGGAATGGGTTAGTGGAGCTAAAGTTTTGGTCCTTGGAGTGGACACTGGGACTGGACCAAGGTTGGGTTTGAGTCTACTCTGAAGCAGTCTTTTCTGATGTTCCCTGTCCATTCTATACTGATTCACGTTTAGAGTACGCCCTGCCTGTCCTCTCTGCCTCCCGCTGACCCCTGGAACCTCACATCTTGCCTGTGTCTTATAGAGAAAGGACTTTGAGTCCTGTAAGAAATTCCCTTGTGACATCATTGACTATTCCTTTTGGCAGCGGGAACTGGGGATTTACTTAGGGATTGTACTTTTTAATCATTATAAGGTTCATTTTTCTTTATACTTGAAATATAGGCTTGAAAATAAGCTATATTCTCTGTTGGCCATAGAGCTCTATACAGCTATAGGGGAATGAGAACATCTGCATTTATTTGGCTGAACTGTTATGAATGTGCTGACCAAGAGCACACCCTCAGGCTCTGGCTGGGTTGCTCTGTGGATAAAACACCATCCTAGCACATCAGAAGTGCAGGTTTCTTCCCTGGCCAGGGCACACAGGAGAAGCAATCAATGAGTACACAACTAGATGGAACAACTAAGTGAAACAATGAGTTGGTCCTTTTTTTTCTCTCTCACTAATGGAAAAATTTAATAAAGGGAATAGCACATATTGAGCATCAACTGTTGTTTGATCTGTCCACACTCTCTTCACCCTTTATGACATTGCCAATGGGGCATGACAGTCCCCAGTAGGCACAAGTAGGCTACCTGGGGAGCGTGGAGGGTTTCAATCTGGACAACTAGGGTCAGTGGTGGGCCCTGATTTCTGCTTCATTTTCAGGGGCCTTATGAGTGGGATGTGGATCTCATCTTGACCTGGAAAATCAAGCTTGGGTATGCGAGGAATGACCTTCTGATATGACTCTGTGGGAGAATAGAAAGTGTATATTGTCTCTGCCCCGGTTCCTGGCACCCAGCTCCTGAAACCCTTACAGTTTTCTAAGTGACAAGATCCCTAAGAGCATCTTTTGTTCTAAAATTTGGTCTTGGACATCAGTTCCTGACACCAGGCTTATGAAAAACCCTCGTAACTTCCTGGGTTAATGGGGGACGGTTGCCTGTTGGTGTGACAGGGGCATGGATTTGGGGGGCATGAAAGGAGCCGTTGCCTCTGTGGCTCCTTCTTTGGATTTAACCTCCCACAAGTCCACTGGGAGAGCAGAGACATCCCTTCCTGAGTACAAATAATTCATTCTGCAAACCGGGCCTGGGCAGCCAGTGTACATGGAAAGTAAACCGAAGGTCAGTGGCAGGGAGATGGTGCAAAGGGTTTCAGTGTTCCACAAAGTGCCATCGCCAGACTAAGGAAGCGGCAGACACGAGGACGCGCCCCTCCCCCTCCCCATCCTCCTGTGGCCCAACAGGCAGTAAAATCCTCTCTGAGCAGATCACGAAGGATGGACACAACTTCCCAGCCTAGGCTCACTGTGGCTGAACCTACTGGAAAGAATGGAGCTGCACACGCACAGACCACCTCATCCCAGCCACTCATGCCCCACCCACACTGGGAGCCTGACAGAGGCAGCTAGGCCCCCTCGGACAGAGCAACACAGCTGCAGCTCCAGCCCATGAAGGTGGCACCAAGAACACACAGGCCAGGGCCCATAGCCACCACCTTCCATTATGGGGTGGTCCCTGAGACTAGGGCAACCCTCGCATCGAGAGGACACCCACTTCAGGGAATTCCTCAGCAAGAACAGGGTGTTTGCACACCTAAGGACACCCGCCCACAGAGACCCCAGAAGCCCAAGTAGTGCAGTTAAGAGAAAACCAAACTTGCAATTCAGCACCTGCTACCAGAAAACAAAACAAAAGTCCCTTAGTTATCAACCTGCCAGACAGTAGAGTCAAATACTTTTTAAAAAATGAAAAATTTTATTCCCACCAGTGCCCAGGCAGAGAAATAGTCCATTAACTACAATGAATTACCAAAGTAACAAGGGAGTTCAGAGAGAAAATAAAAAGATCTTCAAAAACTAAACTGAAAGACACAAGACTGTGATTTAAATGACAGAGAATTCAAGATTGCAGTTCTGAAAAAAACTAAATGAGACACAAGAAAATTCAGAACAGCAGTTCAAAAGGATGAAAAATAAAGGCAACAAACAAAAAAGAGGATTTTATCAAAGAGACTGAAACTTTAAAAAACAATGAAACAAAATAAGCCAATGGTATACTATATCAAACTAAAAAGCTTCTGCTCAACAAAAGAAACAGTGATGAAAGAAATGGAAAGATATTCCCTGTCTATGAACGGGAAGCATTAACATCATTAAAATGGTCATATTACCTAAATCAATGTACAAAGTTGATGCAATCCCCATCCAAACCCAATGGCATTTTTCAAAGAAATAGAATAAAAAGCATCAGATTTGTATTAAACCACAAAAGATCCCAAATTGGCAAAAGCAATCCTGAGAAAAAAGAACAAATCCAGAGTTACCATAATTCCCAACATATAATTGCACTACAGAGTGACAATACAGGGGGTCCTCGGGTTATGACAGTCTCAACATACGACATTTCAAGTTTAGGATGTTCCTTCCAATAAAAACTAAAAAATTGACATGTGAGTACTTCAGCTTATAAGGTTAGCGCTGTACTTACAGATTAAGAGGATGAACTAGTTTGGTTGCATGCAGTAGAAAAATACACAGTACATTATACAGTACAGTATATTTGTGTCCTTCTTTCTTTTTTCTTTGTGGATTAGTTGTGTTTTTATGTTCTAGATTATGATTTTACAACTGTATTAGGATAGTAAATGACTTAGGCCAGTGTGTGTTTCTACTGACACCAAAATTCGAATTACATCACTGTTGTAGGAACGAACCTATGTCGTAACCTGAGGACCCCTGTAATGAAAACCATGTGGTATTGACAGAAGATCAGACATAGAGACCAATGGAACAGAACCGAGAGTCCGGAAGTAAACCCACATGTACGCGGGCAACTGATTTTAGACAAGCCAGCAATACAATGGAGAAAGAAAAGTCTCTTCAGTAAATGATGAGGAGAAAATGGAAAATCCACATGTAAAGAATGAAACTATGCTGCTACTTGACATGATAAACAAAAATCAACTCAAAACTAATTAAAGACTTACTATAAGACCTGAAAGAATAAAATACAGAGAAGAGTATATAGGTACTAAAATTAGAATCCTTGTTCTCAGAGAGGATTTTATGAACTTGACCCAAAAGGCAACGGAAGTAGAAGCAAAAATAAATAAATGGGACTACACTAACTGAAAAAGCTGCTAAATAAACCATCAACAAAACAAAAAGGCAACCAACCAAAACGGCAAATCTCAAGAACAGAAAAATCCTTTTAAAAATGTACAAAGGAGATGCAACTGTGGTGGCCAGTGGATCAAGCATCAACCTGGAATGCTAACGTCACCAACTGGAAATCCTGGGCTTGCTGGGTCAAGGCATGTACTAGAAGCAACTATGTAAGGCCAGTGTCTATGGCCATGCAGGTTCACATTGGATTTGGGGAGATGGTAAAGGAACTGCGGAGCCAGAAAATGGTGGGCCATTTAGTTTATTACAGTAGTCTCGCAATGTTGGACAAGCAAGGAGGCAGGGAAAACCGTTTCCCTTTTTTCTTTTTTTAAGGTTTTGTTATTATTATTATTATTATTATTATTTACAGAGACAGAGAGAGAGTCAGAGAGAGGGATAGATAGGGATAGACAGGAACGGAGAGAGATGACAAGCATCAATCATTAGTTTTTCGTTGTGGCACTTTAGTTGTTCATTGATTGCTTTCTCATATGTGCCTTGACCGTGGGCCTTCAGCAGACCGAGTAACCCCTTGCTTGAGCCAGAGACCTTGGGTCCAAGCTGGTGAGCTTTGCTCAAACCAGATGAGCCCGCACTCAAGCTGGTGACCTCGGGGTCTCGAACCTGGGTCCTTCTGCATCCCAGTCCGATGCTCTATCCACTGCGCCACTGCCTGGTCAGGCCACCGTTTCCCTTATTTTTAGGGCCCACAAGCAAACCGGCATGTAGGGGGGACCCCTTTTCCTACAAACAATAGCAAAAGAAAAGCCCTTCCTAATGCTGGCAGGCAATTGGCAATCTACAATCTGCCACCCTGAGGGCAAGCACATACAGCCTTACATAGATTATACTACATGGTGCTGCCCCGTGCTCATGCACCAATCAGGCAAAGTGCAAGCAAGGAAGCTTAACACACTGTTGGCCCAACAAACTATTATGAGTTGATGCTTCCCTTTCCCCCCTATCATTTCTCTCTATCTCTCCTCTCTACAATAAATAAAAAAACAAAATCTAAAAATCATGCAGAGGACAGAACAAGAACTTTTCCCAAGAAGATATACAAATGGCCAACAGATATATATCGCTCACAGAAGTTAGGGGATATTTCAAAATGAATATGAAGCGTTAAAAAGAAGCATTTAATTTATTTTTTATTAAACAAGAACATCAGAAAAGCAAATGATAAGTCAAAAAATGTTGTTCAATTATGCAAATGAGATGTAAACTAAATTATCCTGATTGAGTAGCAAGTGACATATTGGCGGGGGTGAACAGAAGTATGTCAAACTGAATGAGAAATATTCCCTAATTTTTCTGAGCAGGTATGAAAAAATGTTCAGTTTCCCTAGCTATAAGGGAAATGCAAACAAAAACTATAACTACACCATCTCACATCTGATAGAATAGCTGTTATCAATAAAACTAGAAATAAGTGCTGGAGAGGTGGAGAAGAAGGAACCTTCATACACTGCTGGTGGGAATGTAAATTGGTACCGCCACCATGGAAAACAGTAACAGAGTTTCCTTTGCTTTTTGATCCAGTCTGCTACTCTGTACTTCTTTATTGATGAATTCAATCCATTACATTTAAGATAATTATTGACACTTGAGGATTTCCTATAGTCATTTTATGTTTTACTGATTGGTAGTTCTGTGTCTCATTTCATTCTTCTCTTTTGTTTCTCGGTCAGTTGTTTTTGTTTGGTGGTATTCTATACTTCTTTCCCCTGCATCTTCTTTTTTTTAAGCTATGTGTTTCAGTAATGACATTTTCACAGGTGATTATCATTAGGTTATTAAGAGAAAACTTGTCATATTTACAAGAGTCCATTGTCTTAGGAGTGCTTCTGCACTCCATCCTCCTTTGTTATTGCTGTCCTCTCCCCTTTATGTTATTGTTGTCACAGATTATCCTTGTTTTTATTGCTACCTTGTTGAATCTTTTACATGTCATTTTGATTTGTTTTGTTCTTTGTATCTGGTCAAATAAACCCTTTGAATATTTTCCGCAGTGGGCTTTTCTGGTGATAAACTCCTTCAGTGTCTCTATGTCTGTAAAAGTTTTTATTTCTCCTTCATACTTGAAGGTTAACCTTGATGGATATAGTATCTTGACTGGTAATTCCTCTCTTTCAGTACTTTAAATGTTTGGGTCCACTCTCTTCTGGCTTGTAGAATTTCTGATGAGAAGTCCCATAATAACCTACTGGGCCTTCCTTGCATGTTATATTCTTCTTTTCCCTAACTGCCTTGAGGATTCTTTCTTTGTCATTACACTGGGAACAATTTGTCTTTTCATTATCTGTTGCATGAGGTTTTTGAACTATTTCCATATATCTCTGCATTGCTGATTCCAAATCTGAAGTCTTTTTTTTTTGGTGCATGCTCTAATTTTTATGCAATTTTAATTTCTTTTTGTTACAGTTAATGGCATGCATTGGTTTATAAATTGGAGTTAAAGGGCAACGACTCTGCAATTAATGTTTTAAAAACATCACTTTTACATAATTGCAGTTGTTTTTAAATGTAAAATATTATTATCTGATAAAAACACCCTCTTATTTTGTTTTAAGATTGAATCATGGCTTCTTTGAGTAAGTATAAATGTAAGAATAGTCCTGACACCTTCTGTTATATATGTGGCTGTTACACACTTCAAAATCAAAGGCACAATATTTCATCATCTGTGACATGTGCATATATTGCTTATTTTCAAGCTCCCCTTGGTGATCAAGACAAGAATTGGGCTCCTCATATTGTGTGTCATAATTGTGAGGAAATGCTTTGTAACTGGACAAAAGGAAAACACAAAGGAATCCCTTTTAATATTCCGATGGTTTGGCGTGAACCTAAGGACCACAGTAGTGACTGTTATTTCTTTCTGAGCCATACAAAGGGCATTGGCAAGAAAAAACAGCATATGATCGCATGTCCTAATATTCCTTTAGCAATACGACCTATCCCACACTTGGAGACACTCCTGGTTTCAGTTTTCAATGGTTTTATTTCTTCTAAGGATGAAGAAAGTGAATATGGTGATCAAGTGTATTTTGATAAGATGCATGAGGAAATTGTTGTAGAATCTGAAGGGTCTTCTTCTGATGCCAACCAGTCATTAACCCCTCAGCAGTTTAGCCAACTCAAATTGAATGACTTGGTAAGAATGACACAAAAATTGTCCTTGACTTTCTGAAATATGAGGAGCGTAACTGGATCATTTGTGTGGATCTTAAAATGACGAATTTCCTGTTAGGACAACAGAGAAGTTTCACAAATTATTCTTGCTTTCTGTATTATAGGAAAGCCGACCTCGGGAGAAACACTGGACACAGAAGGAGTGGCCAAAACGGGAAGCTCTGGAAGTAGGAATGCAAAATATTGTGAATGAACCTGTAGTTAATCGAGACAGGATCATCCCCCCCACCTGCCACTTCACATCAAACTTGGCTTAATGAAGCAGTTTGTTCAGGCTTTGAATAGAGAAAGTGAATGCTTTCAACATATTATTTCTGCTTTATCTGCCTTGTCTTTCGAGAAGAAAAAAGCAGGTGTATTCAATGGACCTCAAATTCAAACCCTCATACATGATGAAGAATTTGCCAGGAAGATGAGTAAGGAGAAGAAAGCAACATGGCATTTACAAATGCCACAATCTTTTGTGGCAGTTACAAAGAACTTCCTTGGCAAGAAAAAAGCAGAAAACTATAAACTTTTGGTTCAAAGGATGCTGTTGGCTTTCAGCGACATTGGATGCAACATGGGCTTAAGATTCACTTCCTGAACAGTCACCTTGATAAGTTTCCTGAAAATCTTGGAGCTGTTAGTGATGGCAGACTACTGCTGGAGAAATAAATGAGATTGTCCTTGACAAGTACACAAACGCAAGAGCTACAAATTCTAATTTTTGCCTGAATAGGATTTAAATAAGTTTTGCGCAAATTTTATGATTAACATAAGTGTTTTAATATATTTTGAAATTGTAGGCAAATTCTGATGCAATCATATCTTTTTGTGTATTAGTGTATTTGCTGCATTATATAAGTTATTATATTTTCACAAAGATGATGCCCAAGAAGACATTCTACTTCATTATGTTAAACTAAATGTTGAAATTTTTACAATAAGATAAAAACCTAAAATCATGAATTGCAAAAAAACCCTGTAGCTTACAGAGAAAAACTAATGTCAGATTTGAGATCAGCACACTCGAGTTAGGTAAGAACAAGTGTTTTTGTGGATGCAAGAAAAATTTTATTCCCAGTGTTAGTGACAATTTCATTACAATGTGCCTTGGAGTAGGTCTGATTGAGTTGAAGTAACTTGGCATTCTGTTTGCTCCTTGGATTTGAGGCTCTCACTCTTTCCATAGTTTTGTGAAGTTCTCATCAATTACTTGTTTGGATATGCTCTCCATTTTCTTATCCCTCTCTTCTTCTTCTGATATACTCATTATACTTATATTGCTCTTTCTGATGGAGTCAGACAATTCTTGTAGAGCTCTCTCACTTTTTAAAATTTGTGAGTCTTTCTCTTCTCTTTGTAGCATCTTTAGTTGTCTGTCTTCGATGTCACTGTTTCTCTCCTCTATCTGGCCTGTTCTATTAGCTGAACTTACTACTTCATTTTTCAGTTCATGTATTGAGTTCTTCATCTCTGTTTGGTTCTTTTTTAACGTTTCAATCTCTTTGGTGAAGTACTCTTTTTGTTCATTAATTTGTTTTTTGAGTTCATTAAATTGTCTCTCAGTGTTTTCTTGAATCTCATTCACTATTTTTAGAATTTCAAATTTGAATTCTCTGTCATTTAACTCCCAAGTTTTCCATGTAATAGAGATATTTTTCTGGAGATATTTCATTATCTATTGGAACTATGTCTCTGTCTTGTGTATCCATGATGTATGATTTCTTCTTCCTTGATGGCATTTGAGAGTTATATTGTTAAGAACCTTAACAAGGAACAATTTTTTTTCCAGTAAGTGTCACTGACTACAAATTTTGGCTCTGTGAAATTCTTGGGCAGACCTTCACTGTGTAGTGATGTAGGCAGGGCTGCAGTCGCCTTGGTGGGTGGGGTGTGTTTTGAGAGCTTTACAATGTCAGCTTTATTGCTTTGCAGCTGGCTTTATAGTTTTAGCAGTGGCAATTTCACGTCTCTGGTTGTTCTTCTCCATGTCTCAGCAGACCAGGGGATCAGTTGTAGAGCACCTCCTCCTCTCAGGGGAGAGAGTAGCCTCAGACAGTCAGCTTTGGGGAGACCACCACTGTCCCCTTAGTGCTGCTGGGAAGAAAGGTAGAACCTGGGAGGCTGGGGGTGCACACTTTTGTTTTCCCTGACACTGCACAGAGCATGGGCAGCTGGTAGAGCACAGGCTGTGGCAAGTGTGCTTGAGCACTATAGGTCTACTGTGCACAGTGGAGTTCGTGCCTCATGTGAGCTGGGAATCCCCCCAGCATGCACTGACAGAGTGTGTGCCTCACCTTAAGAGCCAAGCACTTTGGGTCCAGCCCTCACCAGTAAAGCGAGTGCTGCAGACTGAGTGTGGTCCCATGTAGGCTGATCATAAGCCAAGCGACATGAGTAGTCCTTGGTAACCCTGTGTCTGATTGTACCCACCTTAGTTCAGTTCCTTTCCCCCTGCCCCCCAGTTCTCTCCACCTCTCTGTCTCTCCTGCTCAGAATAAGACTCTCTCCCTGAGTCCAGCTGGGAGAGAGAAAAATTCAGTTCTCTGCCTTCTGTCCTGTCCAGACTCCACCATGAAAACATTTTATCTTCTGCTTCCCTTTTCAACACATCCCACCTTCAGTCAGTTTATTGCACAAATCTTTTAGGCATAATCTAAGCCCAGCTGGTGTACCTTTGCTGTGTTATAGTTGTTTAATTTGTTGAAATTTTAAGGGGAGAGACCAGAAATATCTCTCATGCTGCCATTATTTGACGTCACCCTGATTTGGTTTTTTTTTCTTTTCTTTTCTTTTATTTTTTTCTAGTGAGAAAGACAGACAGAAAGGAGAGAAAAGAGAAGCATCAAGTCTTCACTGAAGCACCTTAGTTGTTCATTGATTGCTTTCTCATATATGCCTTGACCAGCGGGCTCCAGCTGAGCCAGTGACCCCTTGCTCAAGGCAGTGACCTTGGGCTCAAGCCAGCAACCTCAGGGTTTCCAATCTGACTCCTCTGCATTTCAGTCAGACACTCTATCCACTGCTTTTTAAAATTATTTATTTCTTTAAATTTTGGGGGTGACATTGGTTATTAAGATTATGTAGGCTTCAAGTATACAATTCTATTATACATGATCTGTATATTGCATTGTGTGACCACCATCCAAAGTCAAATAATCTACCATCACAATATATTAGACCATCTTTTTTCTCTATTACCTCCTTTTCTCTGGTAACCACCATACTGTTTTCTGTGTCTATGAGTTTTTGTTTGTTTATGTGTTGCTTTCAGTTTTATACCCCACATAAGACTGTATTAATCAGAGTTCTTCAGAGAAAAAGAACTGATAGGATGTATACAAATAATAAATATGTTTATAAAGTTATAAGGATTTGAATCACACACAAAATGCTTGTGAAGAGGCAGATCAACCAGAACTCTAATTCACTTCAGTGGGAATACAGAATGATGCAGCCACTTTGAAAGACTTATAACACTGATCAAAGCTTTACCACGTGATCCTAAATTATGCCCAAAGGAGTTTAAAACATGTATAATTTGAGACCTGGGTGGAATTGTTTATAACAGCTTTAGTTATTATCACCAAAACTTAGTAGCAACCAAGATGTCCTTCAAAAGGTAAATGAATAATCCAAAGTGTAATATGCATACAATAAAATATTTATTCAGCAATAAAGACGTGAACTACCAAATCATGGAAGCACATGAAAGAAATAAGTGTATGTTCCTGAGTGAAAGATGCCTGTCTGAAAGGTCGCAATTCCAAATAGCTGACATTCAGAAATGCAAACCTATGGAGACAGTAAGAAGGTCATTAGTTACCAAAGATTGGAAGCACAGAAGATTTTTTGAGCAGTAAAAATATTCTTTATGTTTATATAATAAGGATACATATCAGTAGATGTTTGTCCAAATTAATAGAATATTCCACACTGAGTAACCCATGTGTAGACTATAGACTTTAGGTAACATTGATTTTTCATTGAAACTTCATCAATTTTAACAAAATATACTAATCTGATGTGGGACTTTGATAGTGGAAGAGGATCTCTGCGTGTTGGGCAAAGGAGTACATGGTAGATTTTTGCATTTTTCACTCAAATTTTCTGTGAACAAAACATTGTGCTAAAAATAAGGTGTTTTATGGAATTTTATTGGGGTGACACTGGTTAACATAATTATATAGGTTCCAGGTGCCCAATTCTACCACACATTTCAGTACACTTTATTGTGTTTACCCCCAAGAAAATGTGACCTTTAAAATATGACATTATTCAGCCATGCACACAAAAACAGTCTGCCATTTGTAACAATTTAGATAGACGGTGAATTATGCCAAGTGAAATAAATCAGAGAAATAAAAATTTTGTATGATCTAATATATATAAAAATATAAAAATATCACATTTATAGACAGAGAGCAGGATGGTGGTTGCCAGGGGTTGAGAGATAGAGAAAATGGGAAGCTGATGGGGAAAGGTTATAAACTTTCAGTTCTAAGATGAATAATTTGTGGAGATCTAATGTACAATGTGGTGACTATTGTTCAAAATACTGTGTTGTATACTTGAAAGGTAGTAAGAGAATAGAATTTTAAGGTTCTCACAAGACAACAGAAAAATGGTAATTCTATGAGATACAAGATGCATTATCTAACCTTCTTATGATAATCATTTTGCAGTGTAAATGTGTATCAAATCACTTTGCAAACCTGAAACTTATATAATTCAGTCCTCGCTGGTGGTTCAGTAGTTAGAGCATTGGCCAGGCGTATGGACATCCTGAGTTTCATCCCCCGATTAGAACACACGTGAGAAGCCTCCATCTGCTAATTCCTTATTTGTCTCCCCTTTATTTCCCTCTTCCCCTCTCGCAGCTAGTGCCTGGGTTGGTCTGAGCGTCAGCCCACGGTGCTGAGGATAGCTAGGTTGATTCTAGCACCCACCCCAGACAGGGGTTTCCGATTGAGTCTCCATCAGGGTGAACGCGGGAGTCTATCTCCTCTCCTCTCACTAAAACAAACAAATAAAAAACAAACAAACAAACCTTATAAATTTTTATATGTCCATTATATCTCAGTAAAGCTGGGGAGAAAAATAATGATGAATAGAGAACCAAATGAATATCAAAACCTATAGTTATTGGCCCTTGCCGGTTGGCTCAGCGGTAGAGCGTCGGCCTGTCGTGCGGGGAACCCGGGTTCGATTCCCGGCCAGGGCACATAGGAGAAGCGCCCATTTGCTTCTCCACTCCGCCCTCCTTCCTCTCTGTCTCTCTCTTCCCCTCCCGCAGCCAAGGCTCCATTGGAGCAAAGATGGTCCGGGCGCTGGGGATGGCTCCTTGGCCTCTGCCCCAGGCGCTAGAGAGGCTCTGGTAGTGGCAGAGCGACGCCCCGGAAGGGCAGAGCGTCGCCCCCTGGTGGGCGTGCCGGGTGGATCCCAGTCGGGCGCATGCGGGAGTCTGTCTGACTGTCTCTCCCCGTTTCCAGCTTCAGAAAAATACCAAAAAAAAAAAAAAACCCAAAAAAACCCCTATAGTTATTGAGTGTTGACAGAGAAAAGAGTCATGTCTATGGAACAAAGGAAAGTTTAGAGACAGATCACTCACATATGTAACTTTCTTACTTGGCAGAAGTTATGGGAGAAGAGTGGGAAAAGAAGAAATAATCAGTAAATTGAACTGGAAAATGGGTTCTAAATACAGGGGTGGGCAAAAGTAGTGTTCTTTTTCCAGCTTGATTGAGATATTCCTTGACATACAACACTATAAGTTAACAGTGGACAGCATGATGATTTGGTACGTGTATACTATACTGCAAAATGATTACCACAAAGTACATTCATGTGTTTTTAACATTAGTTTTCATTATGTATAACTATTTTCTTCAAACCTAATTATTTCTGTCCTAGTGTACTTTTCAACGAAAAACAAAAAGATAACTAGCTTCATTGTCAACGTTCAGTGCTAATTAGTGCTCAAGCATTATTCAGGTCAGCCTCCTCGGCCTGCGGTTCACCAGAGGGTCGGCTGTTGGGAGTGGGAACCCCCACGAGAAGGAACAAGCCCGATCCACACGGACCCCACACTGTACATCCCCAGCGCAGGTTGAGGCCAAGGGAGATGTGACTCGCACTTCCTCCGACCACCGCCAGGGGCGCCAGGCCGCGCGGAGCCGGACGGAAGCGAGCGGCGGTGGCGGGATGGGCGTGGCCTCAGGTGGGGGCGCGGCCCTGCAGCGGCGGGGCGGGGCGGAGACCAGGACCGCAGAAGGGCTCCGCGGGGCCCGCGCGGACCGAGCCGCTCCGGACCGCTTTGGCTTTGCGGAGGGAGCGGAGACCCGGCGCCGTGAGCATGCACGCTGTCCTGGGACCCCTTCTCAAGCTGCTGGTCCTTTTGCCCGCGCAGCCCGGGAGCCCAGGGGCCGCCGGGGAGCCTGGTGAGTCCGCGTGCCTTTCCAGACGTGCGCCGGCCGCTAAGCTCGCGTGCTCGTGTTGTCCACCGTGGTCCTGGAGGGGTCCTGGGTGGTTCTGAAAACGGGGCATTAAAAAAAAAATCTTTGTGAAATAAGTAAATCAGAAAAAGCTAAGAACTATATGATTTCACATGTAGGTGGGATATAAAACTGAGACTCATGGACTTAGATGAAAGTGAAGTGGTTACGGGGGGGGAGGGTGGGGAGAGAAGCGGTGAGAAGAGGTAAAAATACACGGACAGAAAGTGATTTGACTTTGGGTGATGGGCACACAATACAATCAACAGTTCAAATGTTATAGAGATCTTCACCTGAAACTTGTGTTCTCTTATTGATCAATGACACCCCGTTAAATTTAATTTTCTAAATAAATCATAAAAATTAAAATTAAAAAGGCAACAAAACATCTTCAAGTCCCAGCGCAGCGCTAAGCTAGGGTTGCGCTCGAGGATCTGGCTAACCAAGCAAAGCTGGTGTGACTTTGAGGTGGATCCAAGCGCTGTGTTGGACACGCGTGGGAAAAGCTCCAGTGGTAGGGACACCTGCAGTTCGCACGCGTGTGCTGAGACGCGGAGAGGGACCAGCGAGAGGACCGCGTGCGAGGATGAGAACCTGCGTGAGGTCCTGTGTGTCTTCGCGGCCCAGTGAGTGTGTGACTCTGCGGCAGGACGGGGCGCGGCGGCGGGTGCTGCCCCGCAGGGTGCGGGGGGAGCCTCGACCCCCCGCGGGCGCCGCAGGGCTCCGGGAGACCCCGGCCCCACGGGAGACACAGACACTGCGAAGGCGCACAGCCTGCCGCCCGGGTTCGTGCACAAGGGCGCGGGCGTCCGCGCTGCGGTCCGGGGCGCTCTGACTCGGGGGCTCAGCGACGGCCCGCGCACCCGGGTCCGGGACCGGCGTTCCGAGTCTGACTCAGGGATGCTGCCGGATCCATTCCGCCGAGCTCATGACATTTTAATCTTGAAATCGAAAAAAGGTTAACCGTCATTAATTTGGATATCGCCGTCACAAAGCTTTTCTTTCCTTGAAGAATTTTAGGAAAGTCCACCTCATCCTCCCTCCCAACCACACGCCCCTCAAGAATTTTTCTAAAAATCAGGGCGTGGGCAATAGGAAGAGCCAGTGTGCTTTTCAGGAAAGTGTTAGTGGGCTTGTTCGGAAAGGGACCTCGCTGCTGGGCATACATCCGGACTTGGCTCTTGGGGCCCAACTCCGCCCTCGCGGGGAATTTTGCGGCCAAGCGAAAAGCATTTCAAATAAAGGTACTTTCCCACGCACTCATCACAGGAGCGGGGAGGCTGTGATGATTTTATGCCGTTATCATTTAGTAGTCACTCGTTTAATGCCAAATTGTGTGTATCACTCCTAAAAATGAGCCTACTCTGTATTTCAGATTCAATTTGAATTTAGCTTTGTGCAACAACCCCCATGAATTAATTAAAATGGGGCATTTACATAAAATCGAACCCATAGGTCCTGCAATAGCGCCCTTGTCATTTTGCCGAGAAATTAAAAACAACTAGGACTAAGTGATTTGGCTGTACAAATAAACTGTAGAATAATTCAACAAACTACTTACTCTGAAGGAAGATTAAAAAACCACTGGAGGTCATTTTACTTAAAGCAAACGTGGCTTTAGAAATCCTTCCCATAAGAAAGGGAGAGGGTCCTTTTGCCTTTCTGCCTCCTAAGCTGTAACCACAGGATATGGGCAAGATCCGTTGTTTCAGTTTTTTTATATTTCTTTACTTTCTGTTTGCATTGTATTCCCTAAAATCCATGGAGGTATCACATGCACACTATCCTTTTTAGGACTCCCTTGCCTTGAGGTGCTCTGTGTGCTCGTATCCATGCAGACGATTGCATCTAAATTGGATGGGTCAGGCCCCGGCCTGGTAGCTCAGGTGGTTAAAGCGTCCTCTGATACACCAAGCTGGCCGATTGCTGGTCAGAGCACGTACAAGAATCAACCAACAAATGCATAAATGAGTGGAACAACAAACTGATGTTTCTCTTTCTCTTTCTCTCTTCCTCTCTTCCTTTCTCTCTAAAATCAATCAATAAATAAAATTACAAAAATAAATTGTATGTGTTGGTCTGTTAGTGTGTCTGGCTGACTCTTCAAATGTCAGTGCTAGGTTTCATTTTTCAGCCTCTTTTTATTTAGATGCCTTTAGCAATTGTTATTCAATATTCAGTAAATTAAAGTGCTTATGTAAATTTGCATTGTTAGGACCTTTTTAAAGTACTTTAAAATGTTACGAGTTCTTGATCACTACAAATATTGATAGTTCTCAAAGATTCATAGAATCTACACAAATTGCAATTGATAAGTTCTTGTTGATCTCATTTTGACACTGTCATTTGTAGCAGAAGTAATGGTGAATGACTCTCACTGTGGTCTAGGTTAGCTAATTTGACCAATTCAAGTTTTCATTAACTCCTGACTATTTGGGAAGTGTATGTATGTGTGTACAAGCAAGGTATGTCAAACATGTATTTGAAATCTGTTATGACTGAGTTAAGACAGAGGGGTCTCTCTACTCCTGCCCCACCATTTGAAAACTTCTACGGAGGAGTTGGCCAGCAGGGTGGATTTAGGCTAAGAATGAGAAATGCTGAACATCAGACTGCTCAAGCTTTTGGATGGCTAGCCTTTTATTATTGAGGCCCTGGCCAGTGGCTCATGAATAGAGCCTTGGTCCAGCATATGGACGTCCTAGGTTTGATTCCTGGTCAGAACACACAGGAGAAGCAACCATCTGTTTCTCCTCGCTTTCTCTCCCCACTTCTCTTCCTCTTCCCCTCCTGCAGCCAGTGACTCAGTTGGTTTGAGCATGGCCCTGGGCACTGAGGATAGCTCAGTTGGTTCCAGCCTGTCACCCTCAGGTGCTAAAAGTAGCTCGGTACTTGAGCATTGTCCCCAGATAGGGGTTGCCTGGTCTGGGTGCATGCGGGAGTCTGCCTCACTATTTCCCCTCCAACCACCTAAAAAAAAAAAAAGAAAAGAAGTGTTGGAAAACTCAATCTTTTCAGACACATCTTTAACAAAAATGAAATATTCCCAAGCATTTAAAAGAAATTAATGAGGACTGTATCTAAATTTTTTAAACTAGCAAAGATCTTCTTCCCAAATAGCCCAATGACATTTTTGTTGTATTCCCAGCTGGTTCTCAGCAGTGAATCAGTCAGCCAGAGGCCAGACTGGGTGAAGTTTTGTCATCAGACATCCTCTCAAGGAACATGATTTGCTTGAAGCATCAGACACCTCAGAGACTATACACATTTTGATATGAATCTTTTTAGTCAATAAGAAATTTTAAGTCAGGGGGATTCTGCACACGGAGAAAATAGTTTCTAAATGGGCAAAGACCAAGGACACCCCCCCACACACACACACACACACACTACATTCTATGTCCTTTTGAAGATAAAACAAGTTGAATGGACTGCATCCTTTAAAGTATGATGTGAGCTCTGGCTGGGTAGGTAGAGCTTCATCCCAGCAAGCCAAGGTCATGGGTTCCGTTTGATCCCCAGTAAGGGCACACACAAGAAGCAACCAGTGAGGGCACAACTAAGTGGAACAAGTTGGTGCTTCTCTCTCTCTCTCTCTCTCTCTCTCTCTCTCTCTTCCTTTCTCAAATCAATGGAAACATTTTTTTAATTAAAAAATATGATCTAGAACCTGATATATTAGAAATGTAAACAATTACTTTGGCTTCCTTCTAGATCTCTGTGTCCTCAGCAGAACGAGTGTTATATGGAGCTGACCTCCTGAGTGGAACTTGGGAACAAAGTTTGAGTGTAGGTTTCAAGTTAGAATTCTGTTTTCTAGATGTTATTTTGTGGGCAGTTCTGTTCTTCCATACTAAGAGGCAAAACAGAGGAAGGTTGGAGCTCTCTGCTTTAGAGTTATCCTTGTGAATCTATTTCTTTATGAATTTCAAGACCTTTTGGGAAAGGAAATAATATAATCACAATAAGAAAATGTCAAGGTTTCAATAGCTTATTTAATGTTGTAAATCTGTCTCCTGGATTGTCCTCTCTCTGAAGAATAATGTTTACCCTCCCCCCAATCAGGAACAACATAATTGGAAGTTAAATTTTTTGTTTAATTCAGTGAGAGGAGGGGAGGCAGAGACAGACTCCTGCATATGCCCTGGCTAGGATCCACCCGGCAAGCCCACTAGGGGGCAATGCTCTGCCCATCTAAGGCCATTGCTCTGTTGCTCCAGCCAAGCTTTCTTAGCGCCTGAGGTGGAGGCCATGGAATCATCCTCAGCACCTGGGGTCAACTCTCTCCGGTCTAGCCAGGGCGGCAGGAGGGGAAGAGAGAGAGAGAGAGAGAGGGAGAGAGAGAGAAGCAAGAGGGGTAGGGGTGGAGAAGCAGATGGGTGCTTCTCCTGTGTGCCCTAACCAGGAATCAAATCTGGGACATCCACATGCCAGGCGGATGCTCTACCACTGATCCAACCGGCCAGGACCCTCTATTCCCCTTTTACTAAGATGTTTTATTCTGCATGGATGTTGAGTATTGTCAAATGCTTCTATTGATATGTTATGGATTATGAAAATTGATTTTTAAATGTTTAATCAGCCTTGCATTTCTTCGTTAAATTCCATTTGTTCACTATATATATATTTTGTATGTTGGATTTGATTTGGTAATATTTTGTTTAGGATCTTGCATCTACATTCATGAGAGATAGTGAGATGTAAATTTATTTTAATATCTGTGTCTGGTTTTGGTATTAGGGTAGTGCTGGCCTCACAGAGCAAGTTAGAAAGCCTCCCCTCTGCTTCAGTCTTCTGTAAGGGATTATAAGGTATTGATATGATTTTCCCCTTAAATGTTTGGTAAAATTCATCTGTGAAGCCACGTGGCCTGGTGCTTTCTGTTATTCAAATAATTTTTTTTTTTTTTTTGTATTTTTCTGAAGCTGGAAACAGGGAGAGACAGTCAGACAGACTCCCGCATGCGCCCAACTGGGATCCACCCGGCACGCCCACCAGGGGCGACGCTCTGCCCACCAGGGGGCGATGCTCTGCCCCTCCGGGGCGTCGCTCTGCTGCGACCAGAGCCATTCTAGTGCCTGGGGCAGAGGCCCAGGAGCCATCCCCAGCGCACGGGCCATCTTTGCTCCAATGGAGCCTTGGCTGCGGGAGGGGAAGAGAGAGACAAAGAGGAAGGAGGGGTGGGGGTGGAGAAGCAAATGGGTGCTTCTCCTATGTGCCCTGACCGGGAATCGAACCCGGGTCCCCCGCACGCCAGGCCCACGCTCTACCGCTGAGCCAACCAGCCAGGGCCCAAATAATTATTTGAATAATATTTTCAAATTCTTTAATAGATATTGGCCTATTCAGACTATCTTTCTTCTTGTGTGAATTTGGCAGGTTGTAATTTTCAAGAAATTGGTCCATTTCATCTAGATTATCAAATTTGTGGATATAAAGTATTTTTATATAATTCTTTTATTATCTTTTAAATGTCCATGGTATCTATAGTGATATCTTCTATTTAATTTCAGATATTAGTAATTTGCATTCTTTCTCTTTTTTTCTAAACTAGCCTGGCTTATCAGTGTTATTGAGCTTCTCAAAGAGTCAGCTTTTGGTTTCATGGACTTTCTTCATTGGGTTCCTCTTTCCAAAGCCATTGTTTGCTGCTCTAAGTGGAAGACTTTTCATAGTTGATTTTGTGTGTTGGAGTTACAGATTATCTGAAAGTTTAAAACGTGGTCGCTTGGCAAGAAACTCTTTTTATCAACAAGTTCTTACTTAATTAAATATTCTCTGCCATTTCCATTTTAGTATTTAGAATAAATTATTTTTTAATTTCAAATTTTCCTTGAAAATATGGAAGCTATGGCACAATGCTATGTTCTAAAAAAAGAAAGTCTTCCCTCTTCAACTACCAGCATGAAACCACTCAACCACAGGGAACATGAGGGATAATTTGACTATAAGAAGAATGAGTGTTTTAAATTTATGCCAAATGTAACCCCTAATAATAGTTTTAATTAATGAGCCATAATTTGTTGTATTGCAGCACTAAAATTAATATCAAACAGTTCTTTCACTGTTACTATCTGATTTATAATAAAATGTGAATTTTTCAACACTGTGGAATAATTTTAAAGGCATCACCCAAATCTAGTTCTATCCATTAAAGATCTCTGAGTTAATACAATGAATATAAACCAATACTTTGAAATAATTCACAACATGTTTTGCAATAGGAAAGGAAGCCTAGAAATAAAAATAAAAGTGTTTAACTATGGACTCTGCTAATGGCTAGGTATAAAACCTCTGTGTGCGCACTGTAAATAAATTAGCCAAGAACTGCAGAGTGTGCCATTTTGACTTTGTTCTGCTAAAAATATAACTGTATTCTATCCTTAGAATGCATAAGTTATTGGAACAGATAAGACATTAGAAATCATCCCTGTTCTCTTCTAACCCAATTCACATCAGATTGGGCCTTGAGGGTAATGGAATTAAACAGCCAGGTCTGTTGTGGTTATTCAAGCTCGTGGTGTGCACAGCAGTGCCAAGTGTGGAACCACATGGGTAGCGCAGACATGCACACACTGGGCGCCTTCTGCACTTGCTCTTTCAGGGGCAAATAAAGGTAGGGGTGGATGACATGGGGCTGGAGAATTATGCAAAGGTCACTGGCCCATCTTGCATGCTGGGTTTACAAGCTTGAAATGTTCTGTAGATAATAAGAGGTTATTACCGCCTCTCCACTGGGTGTGTGTCTGAGAGTTGGAAACTGGCCAGTGTTCCAGAACACTTGGCAAAGTTTAAAACTGGGGTCCAAATCGGTGAAAACCTGACTGGCAGTCTGCATGCAGAAGAATGCTCATGCCTTCGGAAGGGTGAGGAGGTGGCATAGGTATTTAGAAAGTTCTCAGAGCCCTTGACGGGCCACTGGGAACAGTGGATATTGGAGCTCCAGACTAGCTCCAGGCCTCACTGTTCTTTTGGGGAAAGATTCTCAGGTACCCTCAGGTCCTTCCAAGTCCAGATGTTCTCACTGGTGCAGAGGCCGAGGAGGTTCACCAGGTGGGTGTGCACCTTGCACACTGGCAACTGCTGGTATTGGGGCTGATTGGGGCTGCCCACTTGGGAAGAACAAGGAGGGCTGGAAGTCCATCTCCAGGGAGATTTGTAACCCACTATCTTTTCCATTCCAGGGACCAGAGTTCATTATGATGTGTTAAAGTGTGAGAGACAAGCAGCAAACAAACTTGCTTTTTCTATGTTGAGGAAGCTTTAACCTAGTTCACACCTGAAAAGATACCACTTATATATAGTGGTGTGTAAACTGAATTTGAAAGTGCTGAAGAATCTAACTCCAAATGCATTACCAACAAGTTGTAGCTATCCCAAGAAGTCTCTCGAATTCTGTTCAACTTATGGGGCAGGGTAGACTTAAGTAGTTTTAGAAGGAAGTCATTAGCCAGAAAACACTCAGATTGTCTCGCTTAGATTTGGAGGACTAAGTCAATTATGTTTTCCTCAGCTGTGGGAAATTCCAGATTTCTAAGATTCTACCTGGCCCTGGCTAATTGGCTCAGTGGCAGAGCACCAGCCAGGCATGTGGATGTCTGGGGTCTGATTCCTGGTCAGGGCACACAGGAGAAGTGTCCACCTGCTTCTCCATTTGTCCCCCTCTCACTTCTCTCTCTCTCTCTCTCCCCCTCTTGCAGCCATGGCTTGATTGGTTCGAGTGCATCATCCTGGTCACTGAGGATGATGCACTCAGTGCCTCAGGTGCTAAAAATAGCTGGGTTGTGAGCATGGCCCCAGATGGGCAGAGCATCAGCCCCAGATGAGGTTGCCAGGTAGATCTCAGTTGGAGTCCATGTGGAAGTCTGTCTCTTTATCTTCTCTCCTCTCACTTGGAAAAGAAGAAAATAAAAGATTTTACCTGGAGGAAAAATATATGTACATATATACCTAACTTTTAAAAACAGAAGCTGAAACATTTTGTAATTTCCGTTTAAGGCTGTTTTGTTGGCAGAACAAACACTGAGCTATAGGTTAATGTGGCATTACATTAGGCACAAATACTTGGGCAAAATTTGAGTATTTCATAAACCCAAATTATTATGTAAGCATGAAGACAAGGATGGCACAGCCCCTGATGTAATCCTACATCAAACATGAACAATTGTGCTATGTTTGTTTTCTTTATAAAACACACTACAGAAAATCATCCCTTTCCCTTTAGAGTTCTTAAGTTTCTCTGAGAACCTAACCTGAGTACAGTGAACTTCTGAAGAACTGAGTACCTTTCAAAATTGAGTTTATTTCATATAATCATTTCTTATTAATACAAGTGGTTATTATGAAGGGAAATAAAGTGGCTTTACCTGATTAACTTGACTCTTGTCTATTTTCATACCCTAATTATTTTACGCATATTATTTTTGCTCTGCATGTTTTTTCCCCAAGTGATAAATTATTGTGCTTTACAATTGTTTTTGCCACCTCACCTGTTTAAAAAACATTTTTGTGAATAATTCCGGTAGCTTTGAAGCATTTCAGGATTCATCTATGTTTTTGGATAGAAATATTTATCAGATTAATGATAAAATAATATTCACTTAATGGGATTCAGATGTTTTTTAGTGATGCCAGAAAAAGAAAATGAAGTTGTATCATAACAGTTTTTGCTCTAAGGATATTAGTATAAAATTTAGACATTTCAGGTTAAAAAGAATAGTTAATGGAGATTTTAGATGGGATCTCAGCCTTCCCTTAACATGGATATATGATATTTCTCCTAGAAACACAAAAAGTGTACAGAAAACACAAAGTGTCCATACACAGAGCTGCTCCTACCCAAGGGCCATATGGAGTGTAGCCACCTGGCATTTGACCATATGCATTCTCAAATTTGACTGCATTGGAGTTAATTGAAACAGCTGATTTCAAAGTTTCTAAGTTAGGGTTATAAAAAAAATTATCATTGAAAAAAAAACTTTCATAGCCTGACCAGGTAGAGGTGCGGTGAATAGAACATTGACCTGGGATGCTAAGGACCCAGGTTTGAAACCCAAAGGTTGCCACCAGCTTGAGCACGAGCTCACCACCTTGAGCACTGGGTGGCCAGCTTGAGTGTGAGAACACGGACACAATCCCGTGGTCACTGGTTTGAGCCCAAAGATTGCTGGCTTGCAGCCCAAGGTTGCTGGCATGAGCAAGGGGTCACTGGCTCGGCTGGAGCCCCCTGATCTCTGGTCAAGGCACGTATGAGAAGCAATGAATGAACAAGTGAGGTGCTGCAACTGCAAGTTGATGCCTCTCATCTCTCTCCCTTCTTGTTTTTCTTTCTGTCTCTCTCTTATAAAAGAAAAAAAAAACAAAAACGAAAAAGCTTTTATAAAATTTTTCCTCAAAAGTAAAGATTACATCACAAAAGCTTTCTTTTTGTATTAAACTTCATATGCCTTGTTTTGAGGAAAGAATAAAGAATAACAGTATGGTTTGGAACTTGGGGTGGTGCTTTCTATATCTCTCTATGGGGAAAATGGCCTTATAGAATATTTTGAAGGAACTTTTAATATGTGATGGCTTGTTTCACCCTAACAAAAATAAGAAAAGCAAACACTTTTAATCCTCCCAGCTACCCTATTGGTTGTGTGACATTATCCCCATTGTACAGATAAGAAAACTGAGGTTTAGAGAGGGCAAGGCATCCCAGGAGCAGACAACTGGTAAATGCCATCCCCAAGACTGGCTCCAGAGTCCACACTTGGATCTTCTTAAGCTCCCAGCCCAGTAGGGGAAACCGCAGAGCAGTGAGATGAGGAGGATGAGAGCAGAGGGGACTGGGGGTAGCACCTGGGGAGACTCATGAAGGAAGCTTTGCTGGGACCCACGTGGGCAAAAGAGCCGGCTTCCCAAGTTCTCAGCTAATGCCAATAATGAGGTCCTCACTTGTGCCCAGCCCACTGTGTGACATGGAGGAAGTGGGCTAGCTCCCAGGGGCCCCTTTACACACAAGGGGACTGCCACAGGCCTGTCCTTCCAAGTGCTGCAGAGAAATATCTGTGCTCATGCCCCAGTAGTAGCTGCAGAGCTGTGTCCTTCCAGTGCTCACACCTGCCACGGGGACTCCTAGCCATTCCCCCTGCCAGTTGGACCCCTTTGGGACTTTGCTGAGACCTGTGAGCCCTTCTCAGGGCAATGCTTGTAAATGCATAAATGTATACCTAGTGCTGGAGGAGAGCCAAAGCACCAAGTGACTTTCTGTTCCCATCCTGAGGAAGTGAAGGTTGAGGCCAAGCACTTGTGACTGAAAGCAGTCGCGTCCAGGGAAGGCCCAAGGACGTGGGTGTTTAGCCCACCTGGAGCTTTCTGCAGGTCAGGAATCAGACAGCAAACGGTATGGTGTTTTGGATAAGAAAGGGCAAGAGAAATCTAATCAGTTTCGCAAAACTAAGTATTAAAATTGTACACTGTATTCTGCTTGTTAGTTTCTTATGCAGGATGATATAATTCTACTTAATAAATTGGATACTTGATCTCTCCAAGGCACCTCAGTCCTGGAGAGATTGAGGTCCTCCACTTGCAGTATTGTTGCTGCCTCATTCCTTTGTGGCTCCTCTTCATGAAACCCTGAACATTAACAACAAGTAGTGCCCGAACAGGGACATGAAGAGGAAATAAGTCTTTGAGACTGCTTTTGGTTTTCAGCCCAAAGAAACCAGAGGGATTCATGTGGACAGGGAAGTCCCTACTCTGGGATAGTGGAGCAATGGGGAATTCCCCATCCAGTGACTATGAAGCTTATTTGCAGTTGCTTAAGACATTGTTACATCGTTTTGGAGTCAAAGTTAAGAGAGAAACTTTAGACAAATTATGGTATTTAGTTAGAAGGCGTTGTTATTGTTTTACTCCCACAGAAAAAATTTACTTAATTTAGGACAGTGGAGATGGAGATTAGCAGTGAAGTCTCTAGGGAGAGCTCATCAGTGTGGAGAAACCATTTTTTTTTTAAAGTCTGGTCCTTATGTACTTTAAATAAAATGACCCTGAAACCTTTACAGTCAAATTCAGAGGAAAATGAAAATCCTTTAAGTTCTTGTGAAATGCCTAGATCTTTGTTGGATGACAAGGGTCATTTGGCCTCTGATGAAGAAGAACATTTGTCTTCTGAACAATTAAAGGAGTGACTTTTTGAATTATGGTCTCAACTTTCTGACACAGAGGTTCAACGTAGTATTAACCCTTTCAAAACTGACCAAGATAATTAGCCTCTGCCTCCTCCTCCTTCTGTTGTTGGGAAATCTTAGCTTGGACTGTTCTTTCAAAAGTAGAATATTTACAATTTATGACTTGGTAGGGGGATCACGTGTATATTCAAGCTAATCGGAATGTTAATGCCAACCCTCCTGTTAAGATGAGCTTTTTGGACAGGGACGGTTTGCTGATTTACAACAGCAATGTGGGAAGAGTGATTGTGTTGTGGAACAAGTTAAATTAGGCTGTAAAAATGCTTGCCAGAAAATAGCTACTCCAGGGGAGGTGACGCCTTCCTTTCTTAATGTTAAACAAGGAGTCTGTAGGCCTAATGTTGATTTTCTTGCAAGACTCTGTGATGTGTTGTTAGCTAAAACAATCCCACAAGTGGGACTCAGAGACATATTATTTCTAGTAATTGACAATGCTAATGCTAGATGTCAGAAGGCCTTACATCCCATTCTTACCAATGGTGGTAATATAGCAGATTCTGTTAGGCTTGTGCTGATACTAGCACCCCTTTGTATAACATGAAATCTTTTGGCCTCAGCAATTAAGGGAGTTAGTCCCTATGAATCAAAGACCAAGTTAAGATGACTTTTGAACAAAACCTTCAATGGCAATTGGGTGTTGCTGATTTTGTGGGACAAATTGACAATCATCCCAAATCTAAACTCATTGATTTTCTTAAAAGAACTGCTTTTATTCTACCAAAAATTGTTAAAGATTCTCCAGTTCAAGGTGACACTTATTTCACTGATGCTGATAAGAACGGCTTTTCAGCTTATTTTGTCCCACGACAGCGACATTGTTTCTCAGGTTATAAGTCCATCCAGAAGGCTGAATTGTTTGCCATCCTTGTGTTATCGTCAGATGTAGCAGATCCTAGTAATATAGTTTCTGATTCTCAGCACTCTACCAATGCTGTTCAATTTCTTGAAACTGTTACCTTATCTAGATCCTCTGTTAATGATACACTTTTTTCTCCTTTCTCTGACTTATAAAATATTATTCGCACTTGTTCTTATCCTCTATATATTGTTTATATCATTCTCATTCCCATTTACCAGGTCCTTTAACTGCAGGTAATCAAATTGTTAATCAATTGCTTATAGGTAATGTTTCCTCAGCTACAGATTTCCATGCATTTATCTAATTTTGCTGGCCTCCACAAAAGGTTTTCTCTTACTAGACAACAGGCTCGAAAGATTGTGAGCCCTTGCCCCACCTGTAGTCCTCTTACCATTATACACTTTACAGGAGTAGTTAATCCTTGTGTCCTGCACCTAATCAGGTTTGGCAAACAGATGTGACCCATATTCCTTCATCTGGGAAACTCTCCTATGTTCATGTTTCCATTGACACTTTCTCAGGATTTTTATGGGCCATACCTGCTACTGCAGAACAAGCACGTCATGTGACCCAACACTTTTTAGAAACATTTGCTGTCATGGGCAACCTTTTGAGCATTAAAACTGACAAGGGTCCTGCATACACTTCCTCTGCATTTCATCAGTTTTGTCAACAATGGCAAATTAAACATACAATGGGCATCTCTTATGACCCTCAAGGGCAAGCCATTGTTGAAAGAGCTCATACTACAGTGAAAGCCTTGTTAAACAGAAACGGGGGAATAAGGGAGAAAACTCCAGGATACAATTAGCCAGAGCTCTTTTTATTTTAAATTTTTTAGACATCAGAAATAACGCCACTGATATAGCTGCTGAAAGACACCACTTGAAACAGCCTTTAACTATTAATACAGCCCACTTATTGGAAAGATGATAATGGGCAATGGAAAAAGGGATTAGTCAGAATGTGGGGGCGAGGATTTACTCTTATCCCCACAGATACGGGAGACCAGTGGATACCTTCCAGAAGATTGAAGCCTCGGCATGAGCTGGAAGTGGAAAAAGGGAGATTTGACATCTTTGAGCCACCAGAAGAACAGAGAGACTAAGCGTAGAGCCAGAGATCATAAGAGAAGTGAAGATGAAGAGAACTGCAACACCGAAAGCTGAACCACCTACTGGGGGCAACTGAAAATACTTACCAGGAGGCATAAAATGTTTTAATTGGGACCGAGAATCCAAAGACATCCTGGACTCTGTTTCTGGCAATGTTGGCTGTTGTGTCTGTAACACTGAAGAGAACTAACTCTTCTTACTGGGTTTATATTCTTAATCCTCCTTTAAATAGACCCGTTAATTGGAAAGACACCCCTTTTTCTTTATATGTTAATGATTCTGTTTGGCTTCTAGGACCATTTGACTGCCGTGGACCATCAAGACCTGAAGAAGAAGGACAGGTTATATCAAATTATACTGTGGGCTCAGATGGATTACCCGTTTGTATAGGTGCAGGAGATCATTGCTTAAAGATAAAATCACAGAGTTGGTTATCTACTATACAAAATGAGTCACATCACCTTATCTTTATTATATGCGGCTTAGGTGTCTGTTTGTCGCCGATAGCTTATTGGTTGCTTGCGTAACTGTACTAGCCAATGGGGTGAAGTTGCCACAGCATTCAAATAGTCCCACCTTCTGGCATGCCACCTCACAAATTGAGGTTAAAGATTGGAGCAATTATTATGCTGTTAAGAAATCTTAACTCCAGAAGGGGTCTTTGCAATGGTATAAATCTAGAGGTTCTCCAATTGAAAAATAATGTCATAATAGCTAAGTCTTTGACTGGCTCCTCTAAAGGTGAAATACATGTCATTCCAAGAATTGATTTGGCTCCATCTCAAACAGGGTTGCCATTTCAATTGAGACGTAGACAATTTCCTGTAAAACTTGCCTTTGCTATGACCATCAATAAGTCTCAGGGCCAAACGCTTAAGCATGTTGGCATTTTTTTACCTGAGCCTGCATTTGGACACGGTCAGCTTTATGTTGCCTGTTCAAGAGTTCATGAAAGAACGGATGTAAAATTAAAAATAATTCATGGTCCTCTGCAAGGCGAGCTTAAAAATGATGGAAAGATATACACAAGAAATGTTGTGTACAAAAAGATCTTTGACGTGTGAATTAACATTTTATTATTTAAATCACCTTTATTTATTGAGCTAGCGGTGGCTCTTAAGAAATGTACCGCCAGTGGTTTTCTTCATTGCACTCTACTTTAAGCAATTAAGCAAGTAGAAGGGGAAAACCCCGTGGGGCAGTAAGCAAAGAGTCGTCCTTGCCGCCTGCCCTGGGTAATTCAGTTTGAATTAGCAGACACCTTTGCACAAATCATTTTAATTACAATTTATAATATCTAGAACAGCGGTCATTTCGTATGACCACCGGGCTTTCTAGTTCTATGTATATTACAAGGGTGGACCTTTCAGAATGAGTCATCTAATGGCATCACTGATAGAGCTCCCAATCTTCCTAATTTTCAGCAAAGGTGTGCTAATGGTATGGATAGTTGGATAATGTGGTAAACATGTAAAGGAGAAATTGAAAGAGTACTTTTTAATACTTCCTATGGCAGCATCATTGATTGGGCCCCAGTTGGCTCTGCTTGAACCAAATATTCTTTACATACGTTAACCTGGAAAAGAGGGAATAGCACCATATTTACCAATAGCACTGGAGCACCTATTGTATGGCACGGTGGAGGACTGTCTCCCCCGGCTCCTCAGTTTATCGGCGCACCTACACATACAGATCTATGGAAAATTGAAATAGGTTTAGATCATATGAGTGCATGGAAAGGTTCACGTATTTATCAATCAGGAAACTATTCATTAACATTTACATGCAATGAATCCCATAATATACAGGCTTGTGTAGGCCTACCTTATATGTTCATGATTGGTCCTGTGTGCTGGAATGAATCAATTAATCTCATTACCTGTGTGAATTGTTCTTTTTATACATGTCTCAATTCCTCTATTAATTATAATCAATCTGTTGATTCTGTGTATATACTTAAAGCTAGAACAGGAGCCTCGATCACTGTTCAGATGCATAGACAATGGCAAAACTTGCCTGAAATGTATTTAATAGACAAGGCTTTAAAAAAAGATACTACGCAGAGGAAAATGTTTTATAGGTATGTTAATCGCTGCTATTATTGGAATTGTAGCTATCACAGCCACTGCGGCAGCAGCAGCAGTTGCTCTTCATCAATCTACACAAAACACTGAGTTTGTGCAAAACTGGCATGAACACTCTGAAAAATTATAGATTGATTGATAGTCATATTGAGAGTCAAATAGCAGATTTACAACAAGCAGTAGTGCTATTGAAAGATCAATTAGTAAGCTTACAACATCAAATAAAACTTAAATGTGATTGGAACATTACTACCTTTTGTGTAACCCCGCATCCATATAATGAGACTAATTTTCCTTGGGATAAAGTTAGAAGACATTTGCTTAATCAAGATAGTATATCAATGGAAATACAACAATTGCAACAAAATATATATGACATTCTCAGAAAAAAACTGAAAGTGCTTTTCAGTGCACCTTTATTAAGTAGTATTGCTAATGGATTATCTGAACTAAACCCTGTTAAACATTTATAATTATTAGGAGCTTCTGCAATAAGCACAATAATTGTCATTTCTGTTTTATGTTTTTGTATTTGCTTAGTCTGGAGAAAGAGCAGAAGTGACTTGCGTTGTTCCAAAGGATGAGCTTCCTTGTACACCATAATGTTGCAGAATGAGTTAAACAAAAAGGGGACAGATGTTGAGGAAGCCAAAGCACCGAGTGACTTTCTGTTCCCATCCTGAGGAAGTGAAGGTCAAGGACAAGCATTCGTGACTGAAAGCAGTCGTATCCAGGGAAGGCCCAAGAACGTGAATGTATGGCCCAACTAGAGCTTTCTGCCGGTCAGAAATCAGACAGCAGATGGTGTGGTGTTTTGTCTCAGAAAGGGCAAGAGAAATCTAATCAGTTTCACAAAACTAACCAATAAAATTGTACACTATATTCTGCTTGTTAGTCTCTTACGCAAGATGACAGATTTCTGTTTAATAAATTTGATACCTGATCAATCCAAGGCACTCAGTCCTGGAGAGATTGAGGTCCTCCACTTGCAGTATTGTTGCTGCCTCATTCCTTTGCAGCTCCTCTTCAAGAAACCTGAACATTAACAACACTTAGGATTACAATGAAAATCCTATTGAAAAGTCACCTTAGTTATTAGCACAGCCGATAACAAGATCTAGTGGTGAATTTACTGAATACTGTTATTTTGAAGTAATGAGGAACATAAATTTCTAGGTATCTGTCACAATGACTGCTATAAAAATATGTAACTTGCAATGGTAACATGTACTGGCACTACTGAAAATGGTGTGGCTTGTCTACATTCATGACTGAAGAAAATGCTGAATTTTAGTTATAGGTTATCAAAAGAAGGTGTACTTTTTCTCTTCATCTTTACAGATCTTCTAAATTACATTGGTACTCTATATTAAGAACCCCTGAGCTAAGTGGTTCACTGCTTCAAGTTCTAATAAAAAGTCTCCTGCAATTTTTAATTTTCTTTTTTGATTTTAGAGAGTATGGAGAGAGAGTGAGAGAGACACACACACACACACATATCAATTTGTTGTTCCACTTCTTTATGCATTAATTGCTTGACTCTTTTATGTGTTCTGACTTGGGATCAAACCCACAATGTTGGTTTATCAAGGTGATGCTGAAACCAACTGAACAACCTGGCCAGGCCTTCCTGGGCTTTTGATTGGACTTCTAATGAATCTTTAGATCAGACTAGGAAAAACTGATACATTAAAAGTACTTAGTCTACTTGCAGTTATTGTAGTCTGCATTTACACAGTTTTCTTTTAATGTCTTTCAATACAATTTTTAAAAAATATTTTTTCCATTGATTTGAGGGGGGAGAGGAAAGGGGAATAAAAAGAGAGGGGAAAAGTGTGAGAGAAAGAGAGATGCATCAACTCATTGTTCCACTGAGTTCCATTTTGTTGTGCTCTCATTGATTGCTTCTCATCCGTGCCCTGGCCAGAGATTGAACCCGTGACCTGGGCGTGTAAGACAATGACAATGCTCTCTGCATTTAGCCACCCAGCCAAGGCCTCAGTACAATTTTTATAATATCTATAAATGTCTTGTGCAATTTTGTAAGATTCATTCTTAGATAATGTATGTGGGCTGTTACTATTTGCGATTCTATTACATTTATTTTTCTACCTGAAGATAAAGTTTAAAATAAAATCAGCTTTTTGGATATGGAGCTATTAAGGTAGCCAATTACTTTTGGATTTTCTTCCCATTCAGTCATATCCTCTAGAGCAGATGACAGGTGCTTCCCCTCCTCCCCAGTTCTTTGCTTTTAATTTAAAACTTTTTTCTTATGTACTGATAAGACTTTCAGTGCAATGTTCAATAGAAGCAGTGATGCTTATTAAAGTATTCTTCCTGGTTTTGAAGGTGATAGGTTTAATGTTTCTCCACTGAGGAGCAGTATGCTGGAACCAAGTTTTAGTAGCTAGCAAGAGCTAACTTTTAGCATCATTAACTTTTCATGAATTTTGCAAGCAAATTGTTAAAATACAGGTTAAAAATTCAATGATAGAAACATATAATTAAGTCAGTCATATGTAAAAAAGTAATGAATCCTTAAAAATCACTACTTCCTACTTTATTTTATGGCATCTTACTCTGACCTATGCTGATTAGGTTATTTACATATCTTGTATCTATCTTCTATGTTGTTGAGGTCATTTACCTATCTTGCAGCTGCATGGTGGAAACACTATATAAACATGTGTGCATGTCTTTCTCCAACCCCATGGTCAGTGACATCACATCTATAGCTTTGAATTGGCTGTGATAGGAGTATTTACACCATGGAAAGAGGCAAATGCTACCAAGGGTTGTTATTTTTATTAAGAAACTACTGGTTGCTACTGGTTCTAGCATTTTCCTAGCATGGTAACTCAAAAGGAAGAAAAGAAGGATGGAAAAGAGGGATGGAGGGAGGGAGGGAGGCAACCAGAGAGGGGAGAAGAGAGGAAGACATGAAGCCTTAAGCAGTGTGTTAACCTGAACGTGGGGCTCTCCCTGCAGATAACTGTGACGCTCCCCTGGGGGCTGCCTTGCCTCGCATGTCCTTCAGCAGCTCCTCTGAGCTGTCCGGGAGCCACGGCCCTGGGTTTGCAAATCTTAATCGCAGAGATGGTGAGTCAGCTCCTGTGTTCTTGTTAATCTGCCATGATTCTCTCTCAGGGAGAACTGTTTTTTATTCTTATAGCTGAGAAATTAATTATATTGAGTTTAATAAAATTGAAGGAAGCAGATTCATCATGTTATTATTTGCTAGCTTTCTCCTTGTTTATTATCAAATTTTTTATTGTTTTGCTATATATCTCTTCTCCTGATTGTCAGCAAATGACCATAAGTGAGATTCAAATCAGAAAGGAGTTGTTCGAGTCTAGATGATTTTCATTTTTATCTTAGTTTTTTTATTTTATTTTGAAATGAAATCTAACACAGTGACATTGAGCAATAAGAGTACATAGGTTTCAGGTAAACCTCTCTAGCATTTGAATTGTTGGTTGTGTTGTGTGCCCATCACCCAAAGACAAATCATTTTTAGTCACCATCTATTTGTCCCTCTTTACTGCCCTCCCCTCTCTTCCCGCTGGTAACCACTTCACTTTTATCTCTGTTCATGAGTTCAGTCTTCAATCCCACCTATGTGTGAAGTCATACAGTTCTTAGCTTTTTCTGATTTACTTATTTCACTCAGTGTAATGTACTCAAGGCCCATCCATGCTGTAAATGGCATTATGTCATTATTTCTTATGGCTGAGTAGTATTTTATTGTATATATGTACCACATCTTCCTACTTAGTTTTAAACAGGCTAGAGGAGGGTGACTAGTCAGGTTTGCTGGCCATGAATAACTAAGACAACAGATGAATGCGCCAATCTCAACAGCCACTAGGGGGAAACTGAACACACTACTGATGGCATCTGTGGCTTGTGAGGCTGCGGGGGGTATGATGGGCGAATGATTCTGTCCCAGGCAAAGGCTCCTGCTGAGAATAAAGACTCCCTTCTTCTCAGTGCTAAGGGAGCTATGGCGTACTTTTTTTGGAACTGTGTTCATTCATTCATGCTACTAGGTGTCATGAAGTAAATTACTTTCTGTAGTCACAGATAATAGTTCAAATGTTTCATTACCTTTTTTAAAATAGATTTCCTTTTTATGAAAGATTAATTCAGAAAATAGAATTGAAAATTAACTGTGTCCTGTATAAGTGCATGGTGGAAATTCCGGAGATATTACTATGGAAGTAAGTGTTTTTCTCCCTTTATTTGGTACATCTAAAATTAGAGTTTAAGGATAGCTTGAATTTTACTGTGTCCTTAAAAATTGAATGAGAGCCTAGCAGATAGATTGGGAGCAAGAGAGAAAACAAACAGAGGAAGTCAGAGAGCCTGGTGGGAGAGTGTGCCCATTTATTTTCCAACTCCGTGTGCTTTCACCATGAATGGACATTTTATGGCCAGACATTTACTACTCAGAGCATCATTCTTGATCATTTTTAGTACTCCAGTAAAAATATTTTCTCATTGAAGGTAGATATCAATTAATAGCTCCATTATCAAATAGCTGTTTTTGGTCTGCTGGATCCTCTTATATTAGAATCTAAACTTTACAGTGGTTGCCCAAAGATTGTAAAAACTGAATGACTACCATGTTTAATTAGTGTAAAAAGACCCAAAGGGCTTGTATTGTGTTTCTGATTTTATGTACAGAATATCCTTGTGATTCAGGCCTCCCATGCTATCAGTGTGGTGACATCATGAAACTTATCAACATTATAAGGAAAAAATTCAAAATTTAAGATTAACTTATTTCCATTACATTCTATCTATCTATCTATCTATCTATCTATCTATCTATCTATCTATCAATTAAGTGAGAGGAAGGGAGATAGATTTACACATGTGTCTGGACCAGGATCCATTGGTGACCCCTATCTAGGGCTGATGCTTGGACCTACCTAGCTATCCTCAGTTCCCGGGGCCAGTGTTCAATCCAGTCAAGCCAGTGGCTATGGGAGGGGAAGTGGGAGAGAAGGGAGAGAGGGAGGGGAAGAGAAGCAGATGGTCACTTCTCCTGCATGCCCTGACCTGGATAGAACCCAGGATGTCCAGACGCCAGGCCGATGTTCTATCCACTGAGCAAACTGGCTAGGGCCACTATATGTTTTTTTTATAACATGGCACCTCTGATTATTTGGACTCTGAATATCCAAAATAAGATATGACATAAAATTCACTGTTTTTTTTTTTTAACAAGAACTGTTATCAAAATGCATTGAGAGGATAATGATCATCTAAACTATCTTAAAGTATGTCAACTCCTTGTGTAAATCAGAATATTACAAAAATGTTTGATGAAAGTCATAATGGTAAAGGTTCTCATATGTTTTTAATGAAATCATATTAATCTTGTATATTCTTGTCTTTACTCACAGGCCAGGAGTCTGATGGAACTGGGCAGTTTAACCAATTTATTTATTTATTATTTATTTAGTGCAAGGGAGAAAGACAGGAAGTGCAAGAGATGAGACGCATCACTTCATAGTTGTGGCACCTTAGTTGTTCATTGATTGCTTTCTCATATGTGCCTTGACCAGAAGTTTCCAGCCGAGCCAGTGACTCCAGCTCAAGCCAGCGACCTTGGGGTTTTGAACCTGGGTCCTCAGCATCCCAGCCTGACATTATCCACTGCACCACTGCCTGGTCAGGCAAGACTGAGCAATTTAAATCACAATAAATGGGCTTACAAACCAGATATTTGTAAAATCATATGAATGTACTGGAAGATCTGTGCCTCTGGACATCAGATTCTGCATTCTGTTCATCTGTCTTTCCTAAAGACAGATAACACTGGGGAACAAAATTTTTGTTGCATCCACAAAAACACTTGTTCTTATCTAATTCGAGTGTGCTGATCTCAAATCTGACATTAGTTTTTCTCTGTAAGCTAGTTTTTTTGCAATTCAAGATTTTAGATTTTCATCTTATTGTAAAATTTTCAACATTTAGTTTAACATAATGAAATAGAATGTCTTCTTGCTCATCATCTTTTTGAAAATATAAAAATTTATATAATGCAGTAAATACACTAATACACTAAAAGATATAATTGCATCAGAATTTGTCTACAATTTAAAAATAGAACATATTAAAATACCTATTTAAATCATAAAATTTGCACAAAATTTATTTAAATCCTATTCAAGCAAAAATTTGCATTTGTAGCTCTTGGATTTGTGTAGTTGTTGAGGACAATCTCATTTGATGCTCCAGCAGTAGTCTGCTCATCTCTAACAGCTCCAAGATTTTCAGGAAATTTATCAAGGTGACTATTCAAGAAGTGAATCTTTTCTTTTCTTTTTTTTTTTTTTTTGTATTTTTCTGAAGTTGGAAACGGGGAAGCAGTCAGACAGACTCCCACATGTGCTTGACTGGGATCCACCCGGCATGCCCACCAGGGGGCGATGCTCTGTCCACCTGGGGTGTTGCTCTGTTGCAACCAGAGCCATTCTAGCACCTGAGGCGAGGGCATAGAGCCATCCTCAGTGCCCAGGCCAACTTTGCTCCAATTGAGACTTGGCCACGAGAAGGGAAGAGAGAGACAGAGAAGAAGGAGAGGGGGAGGGGTGGAGAAGCAGATGGGCGCTTCTCCTGTGTGCCCTGGCTGGGAATTGAACCCGGGACTCCTGCACACCAGGCTGACGCTCTACCACTGAGCCAACCACCCAGGGCCCAGGAAGTGAATCTTAATGCTCATGTTACATCAAATGTCATGGAAAGCCAACAGCATCCTTTGAACCAGAAGTTCATAGTTTTCTGCTTTTTTGTTGCCAAGGAAGTTCTTTGTAACTGCCACAAAAGACTGCCATGTTGCTTTCTTCTCCTTACTCATCTTCCTGGCAAATTCTTTGTCACGTATGAGGATTTGAATTTGAGGTCCATTGAATACACCTGCTTTTATCTTCTTAAAAGACAAGGCAGGAAAAGCAGAAATAATATGTTGAAAGTATTCACTTTCTCTTTTCAAAGCCTGAACAAACTGCTTCATTAAGCCAAGTTTGATGTGAAGTGGGGGAAAAATGATCCCGTCTCGATTAAGTACAGGCTCGTTCACAATATTTTGCATCCCTACTCCTAGAACTTCACATTTCAGCCACTCCTTCTGTGTCCAGTGTTTCTCTCGAGCCTGGCTGTCCCACAAACACAGAAAGCAAGGATACTTCATGAAACCTTTCTGTTGTCCTAGCAGGAAATTTACCATTTTAAGATCCACACAAATAATCCAGTTATGCTCCTCATACTTCAGAAAGTCGAGGACAATTTCTATGTCATATATTATAATCTTCTCACAGATGAGTTGAATAACCAATTGGAACCACTGCATAAACATTACCATTGTGTAGGAGAACACATTTTAGACTCTGTTTAGAGCTGTCAAGAAATAGCCGCCATTCTGTTGGACTGTAAGTGGTAACACCTAGCTGGCTGAGAAGACTACTGATATAATGACAGTAAACAAAGTGTCTTCGGAAAAAAAGTCCACAAATATTTGTTCACGCTTCCTGAAATGGGATGCTTTTAGCTGACCGGTGAAGTACATTCTTTTCTTGAAGCCTGGAGGCTAATAACTCAGCTGCTTTCTTTGATAGGCCCAAATCTTTTACCAAGTCATTCAATTCAGGTTGGCTAAAATGCTGAGGGGTTAATGACTGGTTGGCATCAGAAGAAGACCCTTCAGATTCTACAATCATTTCCTCATGCATCTTATCAAAATACCCTTGACCACCATGTTCACTTTCTTCGTCCTTAGAAGAAATAAGACCATTGAAAACTGGAACTGGGAGTGTCTCAGAGTGTGGTATAGGTCATATTGCTGAAGGAATACTAGGATATGCCATCATATGCTGTTTTTTCTTGCCGATGCCCTTTGTATGGCTCAGACAGAAATAACAGTCACTGCTGTGGTCCTTAGGTTCACGCCAAACCATGGGAATACCAAAAGGCATTCCTTTGTGTTTTCCTTTTGTCCAGTCACGAAGCATTTCCTCACAATTATGACACACAATATGAGGAGCCCAATTCTTGTCTCGATCACCAAGAGGAACTTGAAAATAGGCAATATATGCATGTGTCACAAATGATGAAATACTGCGCCTTTGACATTGAAGTGTGTAACAGCCACATATATAACAGAAGGTGTCAGGACTATTCTTACATTTACGCCTACTCGAAGAAGTCATGATTCAATCTTAAAACAAAATAAGAGGGTGTTTTTTATCAGATAATAATTTTTTACATTTAAAAACATCTACAATTATGTAAAAGTGATGTTTGTAAAACATTAATTGCCTTATGGTTATGTTCAATCCAAGAGTCATTGCCCTTTAACTCCAATTTAAAAACCAATGCATGTCATTAACTATAACAAAAAGAAATAAAATTGCATAAAACCTAGAGCTTGCACCAAAAAACAGATTTCAGATTTGGAATTAACAATGCAGAAATATGTAGAAACAGTTCTAAAACCTCATGCAACAGGGAAGGAAAAAAATTTGTTTCCCAATGAATAGGTTTTTTAGATCTATTAAAGCCAATACACATTCTTTTTGAGCCATCATGTTTTCTGATTTTCTTAAAATTTATAACTACAGATGCAGTCTGCATGTGAGTGGTGTGGGCAGTCCACTGGTGACACAGTGCACACAAGCTCACAGAGCACTGTCTCGGTGGCTGGTCAGCTCTCACATTGCAGGTCATCTAAAAGGCGTGACAATACAGGTGGGAGGTGGAGCCCCCAAACCCTAAGGGTTGTGCCGACCCCGCTGTCCAGTTATTCCAGGGAAACCACACAGTTTATTCGCTCGGATTCTCCCTGGGTCCTCTGCAAACCCTGGAGCCTCCAGGCTCCCAGCTCAGAGCCCGAGGTGCTGGTGAGACCAGCCAGAACAAACCAGACACACTCCGGTACTGTCAGCTACCTGCAGGGAGGCAGTTTCTTCATCATTTTTGTCTATCAAATAGCCCAAATTATTGAATTACCCCCAGAAGAAGGCAATCCTCAGTCCCATTTGGACTCAGCAGCCCCTATGGATGGATGAGTGCATTCCAGGGATGGTCAATGATGTTGTGTGTTTCCGACTTTCCAGGGCAATGCTTCAGTGCTCAGGATGGGCTCATGCCGTCAGGAGCTGGATGGTGGGAGGGCTCCCATGTTGGCTCTCCGCTCACTGCCATCTGTGAAGGTGGCTGATTGGCTCATAGCCCTGTGGGTTACTTGGCACCCGCTCCCAAATCCCATGGGAGTATACTTCGTGGTCAGGCCGTGTTCTCAGAGGAGAGGTCATTGTCCCTTGAGGAATTGGACATACGTCCCTTTCTGGCTCCCTGAAGTCTGACCGTTCATCTCATTTGGTTTCCAGCCTGAGTAGTCAGGCAGTAACCGTGGTGATAGATTTAATTAGTCCTTGCCAAGGTGACCTTCTCCCCAGACCCAGTCAGAGCTCAGCTGACTTCTGTGCCCCCATCTGGTGGCCGGTGAGGGGTCCTGAGTCACCACATCAAGGGGAACAGGAGCATCAGACAGTTTTGTCCTGGCTGTTTGGGCCCAGAAGTGACCTGTTACTCTTTGTGATATGAGACCTCATCCTTTTCATCTTTGCGTTATAATACTCTATTGTGTATACCAGGTAATCTGAGCATGCCTCTTTTTAATTCCAGAGGCCTTTGGCTGACTGAGTAGTCATAAGTGAATAGATAGTTTAGTTCTCACGGTTTTATTTCTGAGCATCTCACCCTTACATTTTCTGATATGATTCTATGCCGTATTTAATTAAAAAGAAAAAGATGTTGCCTTAAGAACAGCAACAGAGCAGCAGAGCATTGATGGGAAGAGTGCCTGCTGCCTGGGCAGGTGGACGTCCTGTTCTGTACACACAGGAGGGCGGTGCTGCTGCTCCCACAGGCCTCGCGGACGGGCAGGACCCTCTGTCCTGTGTAATTCAGGCGGCCTCCGCGCAGTGCACAGTGAGGCTTTGTAGTGTTAGACCAGCTCCTGGGGCCCCACTCCGCTTACACACCAAGACTTCATGGGATGTGAACAGACAGGCTCAGTATCGCTTTTTATTTGGTCATAAATCAGGTATTTACTTCATGTTCAGACCACTTATAGGCAACTCTTGTTTTATGTCCAAGGTGAGAAATGAGCAGTCGCCTTATGTATCTGTCAATGCGGAACATCAAAGGATTGAGAACCAAAAAGCTTCAGACCAGCTCAGATCTGAGTGCTTCTACCATCTGTGCCTTTAAAACTTGGTCACAGGTGTATGTAGGGAAAGAAAAGGAAAGCAACACACGCTGTATCAATAGATTTCTGTTTATTTGATGCAGCAAGAGCTCTAGTAATGAATGTTTAGTGCCAAAGGGCCGTGAACTTGTCCCTGGGGATGCTGCACTGGGACTCAGAGAGTGACCCACAAATAGAACAGGGGGCTTTTGTCAGTATCACTGGTGTTTAATGTGAATCTCAAATTGACCAGGGTACTCCTAATTTTAAAACCTATTTTATTTTTGAATTGTTCACTTATAAAGCTATCATAAGGTACGTTTGCAATTCGTACAGGAGTCTGTTCGACAGGGTGGCTGTGTGTGACTTTCCCTACGGGTGCACTTTGTGGGAAGCCGCTCTTGTCCTTGCTCAGGCTTCTGCCAGGTGCAGGAAGCACGAAAGAGGGAGCTAGAGCACACCTGGGCAGGTCCAGAGGCAGGATTCCTGCCTTTTCTACAGCCTGAGCGCCAGAAATACTGCTTCCTAAGAGTGGAGCTGGAGCAAATGCTTAAAACCCCCTCAGCCATACAAGCAACATGTGACAGAAGCTTCAACAGTTAGAGCCCAGAGATCTCTGAGCATCACAGAGCCACCACCAGCTGCCAGCTCCTCTTTCCCAGGGACACCTGTCATCTGTCAGCAGCAAAGCACTGATGAGCGCCTTCTTCTCGTCCTCTTCCCACTCATCCTCGGCCCCATCTGCCTGGAACTTGGAATGACTCTTCTGTGCATTAAGACCTATTTAGGCTCTGGCCAGTGGCTCAGTGGATAGAGTGTCAGCCTGGCATGTGGACGTCCTGAGTTCAATTCCTGGTCAGGGCACACAGGAGAAGTAACCAGCTGCTTTTCTCTCCCCCTTCCTCCTCCCCTCCCATAGCCAGTGTCTCGATTGCTTTGAGCGATGGCCCTGGGCACTGAGAAAAGCTCCACTGAATTGTGTCAGCCTCAGATGCTAAAAATAGCTCAGTACTCAAGCATTGGCCCAGATGGCCCCAGATGGGGTTGCTGGGTGGATCCCGGTTGGAACACATGCAGGAGTCTGCCTCCTTATCTCCCCTCCTGTCACCTAAAAATAAAATGAGAGACCCATTTAAGTGAGGAGAGAAACATAGAACTGGATGAGATTCCATTGAAAGCACTATATTATAATAATGATCTTGCAGGGAAACTTCCTTTGGCAACAGTTTCAGTGTAGCCAAATATTTGCTTGGCATGTAGATACCCTTCAAATAGGTGGAGTCTGTTCTCTTCAAATTAACTCGAGACTTTTGCTCCCGTGGGTATCTTGTGCTCTGGGACTTGTTGAAACTTGAGGAAGGGCATTGTTACTTTATTTCACTTCTCTGCTATGGGTAATTTCCCCCTCTGCACAAAGCTGACACTGTCTGTGACAGGACATACTGTGTGGCCACCAGGAACAGTGGTGATTGTCATTACAATCAGTGCCCAGAATGATTCAGGCCCCAGCTGAGAGTTTCCTATTAAAACTTTTTTCTCCCCAAGGAGGTGTCACTGCCTGTGTCTGAGCCGATCTATCACACAGCAATAAGCAGAGACACAAACCTTCCAAGATAGCTTCCACTCTATCAGTACACATGAATTCTGGTTCTCAATTAGCAACCAATGCTGAATAACCACAGGGATGTGTTCTTAGATGGATAGAGAAGGAAAGGGAAGCTAAGCTTTAATAACATACCCTCTCAAGAACTGAAATGAATGTTTCTTCCCCGTCTGCAAAGTGAAGAGTAGCGCAGACCCACTTGCTGAGTGTGTGGAGGAATGGTGAGGTGCTGGCAGCTCCGTGTCTGACCTCCACTTAGTATGAAATGGCAGAAACAAGCCATTCAGTGACGAGACAGCTGAGACATACAATGCCCTGCTGTGGGCCGTCTTTTGCCTGGAAGCCACAGCCTTGACACTCACAGTGTCCGTGACCATGTCTGTGTATATAGCAGGGAAGTAGCAGGTGCTTCTTCACACATCTTCTTGTGACCTCCTCGCTGCAGCCCTGACACACGCCTGCCACACCTTAAGAGGGGAGGGCTGTGTTGTGTCTGGTGACCTCCCTGGCTCTGAAACCCTCTGGACACGTTTTGCTATATTCAGCTATGGGGCTGAGGCAGGAGAGAGGGGTGGCAGTGGAGAAAGACTGTATATGGTGTGGGGGGCGGAAGAGCTGGGTGGGGGCCGGTGCCTTTCTTGTGGAGTTAGCACTGGTGGATCCCGAACAGTGATTACGAACCTCTGGGCTGTGTTTCATGGAGGGAACCCAAGGTGAGCACCATTTGATGCAGGCTGATGGGTGTGAGGACCACAACCTGCATGCTGGCTGGGGGCGGGAGGAGTGTATCCAGCACACCCTTCTCACTGTCAAGTATGCGTGCCTTGCATTGCACAGCAGTGGTCTCTCACCCGGTCAGTAAAACTGTGATGTGCTCTCTCACTGTCCTCAGGTCACATTTGTATATTTCCCACTCTTCCCATTGGACATTTTATTGAATGTTAGAAGAGGCATCAGTGCATACACAGCACCTCCTGTCGCCACTCAGCAGGAGTCTGAGGATTGCTGTGCCTGCCTTATCCTGGAGAAGTGAAGGGTCCTTGCAGCACAGGGCTCTGAAGATCAGAGCACCTAGTTAACCAAATAGCTTAATGTGCACACAGTAGTACCTGCTCACCACAGGGAAGGGATGTGAAATGTCCCAGCTCAGTGACCTTAGCCTTCAACAGCTGGCTGGCGAGATGTAGGAGCCCCTGCGGGGAGTCTGGTCTCAGCGCCACACGCTGGAGACTTGTGCACACTTCTGACCCCACTGCGCTCTGTGCACAGTGCTATCCTGCACCTCCTGGCGGCAGGAAATTAAAGATGATGGAGAAAGATTGTGAAATGTAAAAAAGTATATCAGTACATTTTTTAGCACTTTAATACTAACTAGTATGAGCCAGAATATAGAACATTCAGTAGTTTCTCAGAGATTTAAACTAATTCACATAAAATTTCAAATGTAGAACCCCCCAAGTTAAAATGATCAGCTACATGCCAACATCTACTTTTTAATCTTTTGGAGGCAGTTGTTATGAAGTACAGGCAGTTGCAGAGTAATGTTGCCCAGGGCTATTAGTTCACTCCCAGCTAGAACCCCGGAGGACTTCCAATGTATTCAACATAAGGTGGGACCTGGGGAAAAACAGCAGAAGTAGCAGGAAGGTGTTGGGTGATAGACAAGAAAAGACTGAGGATCTGCCATAGGACCCTGGGAACACACCGTCATGGACCCTGGAAGAAGAGGAAGGTAATGGAAAAACTGGAGAAATCAAAATAAAGTCTGTCATCTTATTAATATGATAACAGTGTTAATATCTTAGTTTTGATGATGGTGCCATGATGATGTAAGATGTTAACATCAGGGCAAGCTAGGTAAACATAGTTGGGAATTCCTATACTGTCCTTGCAGTTCTTCTATAAATCCGAAATGATTTCTTTTGCTTTAATTTTATTTAGAAAATTAAATTTAACAGGGTGACATTGATCAATAAGTACATAGGTTTCAGGTGAACATCTATCTCTATAGCATTTGAACAGTTGATTGTGTTGTGTGCCCATCACCCAAAGTCAAATTCTTTTCCATCACTGAATATTTGTTCCTCTTTACCCTCCTCTCTCCACCCTCTCTCCCTGGTAACCACTTCACTTTTATCTATGTCCATGAGTCTCAGTTTTATATCCCATCTGTGTGTGAAATCATACAGTTCCTAGCTTTTTCTGATTTACTTATTATTACTCAGTGTAGTATTATCAAGGTCCATCCATGTTGCCATAAATGGCACTATGTCATCATTTCCTATGGCTGAGTAGTATTCCAATGCATATATGTACCACATCTTCTTTATCCAATCCCTATTGAGAGACACTTTGGTTGTTTTCATGTCTTGGTCACTGTGAATTATTCTGCAATGAACATGGAGGAGCATGTGTCTTTACATACCAATGTTTTCGAGTTTTGGGGGTAGATACCCAGTAGAGGGATTGTTGTGTCATATGGTAGTTCTATTCTTAATTTTTTGAGGAACCATCATAATTTCTTCCATAATGGTTGTACTAATTTTCATTCTCACCAGCAGTGAATGAGGGTTCCTTTTTCTCTACTTCCTCTTCAACACTTGTTATTACCTGTCTTGCTGATAACAGCCAACCTAACAGGTGTGAGGTGGTAGCTCATTGTAGTTTTGATTTGCATTTCCCTAATAGCTAGTGAAGATAATTTCAAAATAAAGTGTTAAGAATGCATTGGAGGACAACTAAAATTTCAGAATATTTAAGATTCTGGATCAAAGGAATACACATTGAGCATATGGTACGTTGAGAGGGAAATATTGAATATTTGAGCAGAGATTTAATGCATAAAATGAGGAAATCTTAGAAAGAATCTGTACTCTTAATAACTTGTAAGCTTTAGATCTTACCAGAATGTTATGCACGTAATGCTGTTAACAGAGGATGTGGTTAGGAGACCTATGCCACCTCCTAGTGATACTTCTGCGCCCCGGAGTGAGTGCCCCACTTCCATTTCCCTGTCACATACCTTCTGGCATAAACTCTCCACTGGGCTCACTCACAAAGGCTTTAGCGAACAGGACACTGTTGTCAGTAATAGTAATTCAGGTAATAAGGAGAAGCTCGTGAATGTTGTCTCAAGTGTCAGACCTTATTATCAGAGCCTGGTGTAAGAACAGTGGGGAAATTTTTTAGAAAAAGCCAATTTTGTCATATTAGGGATTGTGTCCAAGACACCGTTGTTTTCTAGACATGGTAATTAGCAACGTATCCGGTTCCAAGGTGCTTTTCAAACTTATTTCCCAATATTTATATTTTATATTTATTTAAAATCAGAAAACTCAATATGACAGATATAAATCCAAATTCAAAACCTATGTTTCTGTTGAAGTGGAAGAACAAAATACATCAACAGTACACCCTCGGATACCTCTGATTCTCCTGTTTCTCACAGGCGCTAGGAAAATATAAGAGGCACAGTAATTTCAGAGCAGAAATTACTGCTCTGAACCCTGTTGACCTGACTCCCTGGGAAACCACTTATCACTCACTTGATCCAGCCTCCCCCCCCAGCTGCCCTCTCAGGACTTCACTCCCACCACCCTGCGTTTGGATTGGTCTTTGAAATGTCTGCTTCTCCTATTAGTCTACAGGCACCTGAGTCCAGGCTAGGCCATAACCATCTCTGCTGTCTCAGCATTCAGCAGTGTACTCCTTCAGGTCAGGAATTCAGAATTAAGGTGTTCTACTTCTACCATGGTCTGAACATTTCCTTTATGTCCAACAAAAGTCAGCCATACACACAGTAAAAGCACTAGTTCCAGGAACTGATGGGACAACACGGTGTTTGGTTGTACACTGGTTTCATTAGTATGTCTACTTAGTGTTAGTGGGACCCTGGAACACCAGGGAGTCAGGGCATATAAGCTAAACACTAAAGCAATTAATGTAATTAATGTACACTTTATCTCTTTATGCTTATTCTGTGTTTTTATTGTGTGTGGGTGTGTAATCATGAGGGATTATATATTCCAGAATTTGAAACTATAATTTTTATCGATATCATTTATATTCACATTCTTACAGGCTGATACAGATTTTAAATATTTCTTTCTCTTTACCATTTTTTTTGTTTCTATTTCCACAAAAAGGGGCTTGTGGCTGGACTCCACTTGTGTCAAATAAATACCAGTGGCTGCAGATTGACCTTGGAGAGAGAATGGAGGTCACGGCTGTGGCCACCCAGGGAAGATATGGGAGCTCCGACTGGGTCACCAGCTACCTACTGATGTTCAGTGATGGTGGGAGGAACTGGAAGCAGTATCTGCGAGAAGAAAGCCGCTGGGTATGTGTCTTCACTGAAAAGCAGTCGGTCAGAGTATCAGGCCAGTGACTACATGTTGCTGGAGGGCTTGTCAGACCTTGTATAGAAATGGAGCCTCCTCAATTACTTGAAAACGTTTTTAAGTGGAAATGTCACATGTTACACTCCAAAATACATTGTCCTTGTTTAATTTATAAAATGCATGAAACAATTCATAATGTAATGACATATTGAAAAAGTCTCCCCATTATTTCTTTAAACAGTGTGAAGTTCAAGGAATAAATAAATCATATAACACAGGATAGCTTCCAAGCGCAGTTTGGTTCAAAACACAGGCTAGCCTCAGCATTGTTTAATAAAGTGAGTGTATTCTCCTGAGCACTCTGATTAAGTGAGATTTCTGGAAGGCCCAGAACATTTAAAGATGGATGTAATAGGGAGCCTCTCAGTGCTGGGAGCATGGGGGCGGCCCCTATAGGAACTTGGGTGCCATGTGGCCCCTTGTAACTCACAGGCTACAGATTGCTGGGATCCTTTGGATTCATGACTACTTTAAATTACAGTTGATCCTTGAACAACATGGGTTGGAACTGTTTAGGTCCATTTAGATAATGGATTTTTTTAAAAGAAATACCTGTATTATTTTTTATCTGAGATTGGGAATCTGGATGCAGAGGTGCCATTTTATATGGAACATTTGGGCATCAGTGGATTTTTGTATCCAAGAGGGCCCTGAAGTTAGTTTGATGTGCACTCAATAGGCAATAACTTTAAAAGTATCACAATGAAATTTTTTATCCAGTATTAAGAACACACAGCCTTGGCCGGTTGGCTCAGTGGTAGAGCGTTGGCCTGGCGTGCAGGAGTCCCGGGTTCGATTCCCGGCCAGGGCACACAAGAGAAGTGCCCATCTGCTTCTCCATCCCTCCCACTCTCATTCCTCTCTGTCTCTCTCTTCCCCTCCCACAGCCAAGGCTCCATTGGAGCAAAGTTGACCCGGGTGCTGAGGATGGCCTATGGCCGTTGCCTCAGGCGCTAGAATGGTTCTGGTCGCAGCAGAGTAATGCCCCAGATGGACAGAGCATCACCCCCTGGTGGGCATGCCAGGTGGATCATTGTTGGGTGCATGAGGGAGTCTGTCTGACTGCCTCCCTGTTTCCAACTTCAGGGAAAAAAATAAAAATAAAAAAGAACACACAGTGTTGGCCCTGGCTGGTTGGCTCAGTGGTAGAGCATCAGCCCAGCATGTGGATTTCCTGGGTTCAATTCCTGGTCAGGGCACACAGGAGAAGAAACCGTCTGCTTCTCCACTCCTCCCTTCTCTCTCTCTACCTCTCTCCCGCAGCCATGGCTCAATTGGTTCGAGCACATCAGCCCCGGCTCTGAGGATGACTCTGTGGAGTCTTTACCTTAGGTGCTAAAAATAGCTCAGTTGTGAGCATGGCCCCAGAAAGGGGTTACCAGATGGATCCTGGTCAGGCCACATGCGGGAGTCTGTCTCTATCTGCCCTCCTCTCACATAAATTAAAAATAAAAATCACTAATTATTACTAATGTGTCTATAATCAATGGTATATTAGGAGCATTGCCCCTTTTTGCAGTTTCCCTGCATGCTGATATTTCCCTTACAAGAACACCGAGAAAGGACCCCCACATCCCTTACAACATCTTCCTTTGCTGTCACATGGCCTCTCCCAGTGTGGAGCCAGGTGCCTGTGACCAAGAACATGCACCTCTGTCTGTGGCAGGTGCTGGTGTGTTTCTGTCAGGGACCCTCTTGACTCTGACGACTTGGGCATCCCAACGTCACTCAGAAAACACTGGGATTGAAACCCACATCCCCTGGACCTTGTCCCGGCCATCTTGGTTAGTAGCTGCTCTACCTCCAGAGAACTGTTTAACTTACCTGTACTTAGGGTTTGCATTTATAAATTTAGGGGTCAATACAAGAACACTGCCCAAGTCCCTGCTGGCTCTCAGAAAGTAGGGTCCAGAATTCACTGCACATCCTGCAGGTCACCATCATGCTTGATTGCCTTGAATGGTATGTTGCCTGACAGTGTTTTGACTGCTTGGAGGTTAGGGAAAAGGTTAAGGGATGAGCAACTTTCTAAAAACAAGTTTTAGAGGGTAGCAGGTTTAATGGTGCTGACCCAATTTAACCTACCCTGCAAATGAGGAAGCTTGGACAATGGTGGCTAATCCAGACACAAAGGAGAGGCTTTCTCGTCCCTCCTAACCATGCACAGAGTTCGTTAAAGCCGCGGCCTTTTGCCTATTAGCAGAGTGAAGCACACATTGCTCCTGGGCATGTGTGGGACAACATGAGGTTCACATTCTGTAGGCACGTGTTGATTCCTTTCTTTGCTTTCTCCCAGAGTTTCCCAGGAAACACCAATGCAGACGGTGTGGTGCTCTACAGACTCCAGCCTCCCTTCGAAGCCCGGTTCCAGCGCTTCCTCCCCTTCGCCTGGAACCCCAGGGGCAGGATTGGGATGCGGGTCGGAGTGTACGGGTGTGCATACAGTAAGTCAGGGGTCAGGAACCTATGGCTCATGAGCCAGATGTGGCTGCATCTGGCTCAGAGACAAATCTTTAATAAAAAAATAATAACGTTAAAAATATAAAACATCCTCATGTATTACAACCCATTCATTTCCTACCGCTCATGTTCATGGTTGCGGGTGGCTGGATCCAATCACAGCTGTCCTCCGGGACAACACCAAATTTTTATTGGATAATGCATAAGGTACACAGGTCGTTGTATGGCTCTCACGGAATTACATTTTAAAATATGTGGCGTTCATGGCTCTCTCAGCCAAAAAGTTTATCAACTAAAAACTGAACTTGACTTTTTCAGCCTTCTGAATATCAGTGCATGTAAAGGTGTGTTTTTATGGAAAGCCTGGTAATACTATCTTTAGTTAATTTATAGTTGAGCATGGAGGTGGATCTGAACCGAGCAGTAGAATTTAGGGTCCCAGAGTTAGCAGAGCCACTGCTTTACAGTAGGCACTTCATAAACTTGATGGAGTTTGACTCGGCAACAGTGATTTACCGTGACAAATGGTGCTTCTTTTCTGACACTGAGATGACCCTCGTATGAGGACGTGGGTAACTGCCGGTTCCCTGTATCCCACCGGGAATCAATTCTCTCTCCAGTTTTCTCTACTTGCATCCCCGTGGCACCTCCTTTTGAACATTGATTTGCGTGTTATGTCTTCTCTGTTTTCTCCACCAATGATAAAAATGGCAAAACTGGCAGCCAATGTGAACATAAACAGAGGCGTAAAAGCATTCTGTGCAATATATGGGTGGACCAACTCTATAGGTGCAGTTGTGAGAATCCAGAATGCACTGGTTTTTCTAAATTAACACAAAAAGGATAATTAATTTGAAACTATTCTAAAAAACTGGAGAATAACCCAAACAGTATGTTGAATGGGAATATCTTAGGAGGATAAGGGTTTGGTCACACATCATTCTGTACCTGACCAGAGCATTAGCTTTGCAGAAAAGTGTAATAAGATCTACCATATACAAAATATTTAATGTGTCAGTTCCTACCTCGTACAGACATTTTCTCATTCAACCTCTAAGTCGCCAAAAAAATCAGTATAGTAGTAACCCCACTGCTTCTGAGGAGGAAGAAACTGAACCTTAGAGAAATCAAGATGTTTGCTGAAGCTATTTACCTATTATTTAAGATGTAAAAATCAATCTTTTTTTTAAATTTGGTCTCATACCTAGTACACTTTCAGTCATTCCTTTCTTTATTCCCTCACTGGTCATATAAGAATTTATTGAACACTTGGCATACGCTAAGAGCTATGTTAAATATTAGATGTGGGCGATGCTTCTAAAACTATTCATTCTTTTGTCAAGAGTTTATGAGAAGTTATAAAACTATTCAAAACATTTTATGTTTTCCACAGAAATAGATAGCCAGGAGCCAAAATATTGACCTATAATTCACCTCATAAAATACATATTGAAGAACAGCCACAAATGAAGTGTATTGAATTATGCAATAAATCCACAAAAATAATTAAAAATTGTAGTTTTCTATACAAAATAGGGGTTTTGATTTTTAAACCAAAGGATTGCAAAATGTCTGGTGGTGAGCTGGTTCTCCTCATATCTCCTCTGAACGGCAGAAACCAGGCACAGTGGCCATCGCTGGATAATGCTGCCCAGTGGGGTATGCACAATTTTTCTGTGGCAGGCCAGACAGGAAATATTATATGTTTGGCAAGGTACACCCAATCTTTGTTTTATGCTTGTTTTTTTTTTAACAAATCTTTCAAAATTAGCTTGTGGAGCTGTACTATAACAGGCTGCAGAGCAGTGTGGGTAATTTCAGATGAAGAGAAGCAGCAGCCCAACATTTCAGACCTCTTGCAAAAAGCAATTTCTGAGTTTTCTTTATCTTTTTTTAGCCCCCAAATTGAGCTTAAGTTTATTATCATTTAAGATTTTAGTGAAAGTACCAGGACTGTTGCAAAATATATTGTGTTTAAGTAAGTGGTTTTGTTTTATGCAGTTGGCTACATGTCTGTATTATATTCATTCATCTTGTAGGCTTAAAAAATATGTCAAAGTACAGGTTGAATCTGTCTCCTGAGGTATCATTTGATGATTCACATGTGGTTATTGTTCTAGGTACAAGTGTTAGTGATCACAGTAGAGAGAAAACCAAAACATTAGGATGAAAGAGTTTGTTAAGGCCATTATTTTGTGTTTCTATAACCCAATAAATTTTTCACTACTTTACTTCACCTGAGGGGAATGTTGCGGGAAATACAGTTTAAATGCTTTATGGCAGTGATTCTTAAAATAGGGCCCCCAGACCAGCATCACTTGGGGATTTGTTAGAAATGCAGATTTTCAGGTCCCCTCCCCAGCCTGCTGAGTCAGGAATTCTGGGGTGGGGCCACAATCTGTGTTTAATAAAAACTCCCGGAGATTCTGAGGTAATCAGAGAATTACTCTTACTATCACAAAGCAATAGTGGCAATATGGAAGATGAGGGCAGAAATGACTTGATCAAAATAATTCCGGCAAAATCAGTTATGGAACAAAAATTCCTATTAGGTAACTACAAAAAAAATAACCTTAATTATTATCATTGCCTTGTAATGACTGACATAAAGATAAAATACACTGTGAAGCTATGAACACATTTAAATTCTTCATTCAAGTTCTCATCAGTTTATTGCAATCTGACACGCTGGAAGACATCATTTGAATTTGACAGTTATGTTTCTGTCAGGCATGTTCATTTACATATGTAGTGAAGAATAAATGGTTAGTGTACAGTCCTATTTAGACACAGGCAGTGTTTATGTATTTTTCACTATGTATATGAGACAAACTTTCAAATGTTCAAAAGACAGATGCATAAAATGGATGACTTTTCTGCATTGTGAACATAAAGGTTTCACTATAAATATTTCAGTTAATCTGAATGAAATTCAGGTCAAAGTTGTACATTAACCACAACATTTTGTGACATTAGATAAAGAAAACAACATTATATCGGCCTGAGAGACATTAGTTTATGATTTTAATGGCTTTTTCTTGCAGCTTCATTTATTACACACATATATTTTTAAGGGACAGTTATGTCTTTTCTTTTTACTTGTAAAAACTGAATTCCTAGGTAATATGAACTCTTTGTATATCGCTTGTTCTGTCTTGGTTTGACTGATGTTCTTTTCATATTAATAACAACATAAAACTCTTTCATATAAACTGAGTGCAGTGACCTTGGTAATTGGGAAGGTCAGACACTATCAGAGGTTGAGAGGAAAGAGCAGCGTGGTTGGGACAACAGGCTGTGGCAGGGTGACTGTCACCATGCTCTTAGGGCACACCACAAAATGGGTCTGCCCTTTGTGTCATCACTAAGCCAAAATATTGAGAAGTGCATGCCAGTTTTCTGGAGACCCTTAATGTGATTTAAAGCACTATTTAGCCATTCTAGTGTGTCTATGTGTGTCTCGTGATGGGACAAAACTACATTAAAGTGATTGCTTACCTGAGAATTGTTAAGAGCCCAAACTACTGGTTCACAAAGAGTTAAGCCATTTTTACATTGAGTGAGACTGATGTTTTACCTTTTACCTGTGTGAGACCTATTACAGCCTTTCAAAAAAACCAAACGGTAATGTTGAGGCCCTGGCCAGTTGGTTCAGCAGTAGAGCTTCGGCCAGGTATGTGGAAATCCCGGGTTCGATTCCTGGTCAGGACACACAGGAGAAGTGACTACTTGCTTCTCCACCCCTCCCACCCCCTTTCTCTTCCCCTCCAGCAGCCATGGCTTGAATGGTTCCAGCAGTTTGGCCCCAGCACTGAGGATGGCTCCGTGGCCTTGCCTCAGGCACTGAAATATCTCAGTTGCCCAGCAACAGAGCAGTGGCCTCAGATTGGCAGAGCATCACCCTGTAGGGGGCTTGCTGGGTGGATCCCATTGGGGCCCATGTGGAAGTCTGTCTCTGACTCCCTGCCTCCTGCTTTTCACTTAAAAAGAAATACGGTAATGTTGAATGATCATAAAATACACAGGGAGATTTCATTCAGGGAAGGTTGACTTCTACTTCTGTCCTGATCTTCCCTTTTTCCAGGATCAGAATAGGCCAATTAACCAACAGGCCAATTTCTGTTGAAATTAACCAACAGAAGTATTTCTAGATGATGTATTTTGGGGGAAATGTCAGAAAAGGTAGAGTAGAGTGTAGGTAGGGATATCAGCTTCCAGTGTTGAGAACATTGGCAGTAGCATTTTTTCCCCTCCTTACAACAAAGCACAGTTACACTGTGTACATCTACGTGGGTATTGACTTATACAGTTTAACATGCTAATAAAGATGTATTATACTTAGATTATTTTGTAATGTCTTCCACTGTAGGATCTGAGACGGTTCATTTCAATGGACAAAGTTGCTTGCTGTACACATTTAATCAGAACTCCACGAGTCCAACAAGAGACGTTATTTCTTTGAAATTTAAAACCGAACAGAATGATGGGGTCCTACTGTACAGAGAAGGACAACATGGCAAACACATCACCCTGGCGTTAGTTAAAGGAAAACTCATCTTATTTCTGAATTCAGGTAAAAACTATAAGGAGTTGTTTATGAGAATATGCTTATTTAGGTAAAAGTTTTTTTGATACTTATTTTTTTCACACTGTATGTAAATTTATCCAGAAATCAGAACAGTTTTGAGTAAGAAAGGAGACCCTGTAAACACTTACTCTGGAGCAGTAGGTGCAAACCAGAGCCGACGAAGCCAACGGAGCCATGGTCACCCAGTGGGGGGTGGGGGGGTGCGCAAGGGCAACACGCGTGTCCTGGATATGCTTTCATGTAAAAATCTCAAAGCCTGGTAATTGTCTAAGACCAGTAGTAGATACTCAGTAAATAACAACGTCACAAAGACAGAGGTGTATCATTGAAATATTCATGAGGTTTGAAGGAGAAAATATTTTCAAGAAAAATGAAAATTTGGTGACTAATAATAATAGAAACAAGTAAGAGAGAAGAAATTTCTCAGGTTTGAGAGAAGACGACATTTTAGATGAAGATAAAACCCAACTGACCAGTTCCTGGGATAGAAAGATGTGAGGGAGGTGTCATTGCTGGGAGAAATGCTAAACCTCAAACCGGGAATGATGATATTGAGTGTGATGGTCCATTTCCTTTTTCCTCCCGCAAGGCCATCCTCACCTGCCCTCTGCTAACACCAGCGTGACTCTCACCCTGGGGAGCTTGCTGGATGACCAGCACTGGCATTCTGTCCTCATCAAGATCCTCAACACGTATGTCAGCTTCACTGTGGACAGGCACACTCGTCATTTCCAGGCAGAGGGACAATCCAGCTACTTAGATCTTAATTATAAGGTGTGAAAATTGCTTAATTTTTTATTTAGGTGAGAGGAGGTGAGAAAGAGAGACAGACTCTCACATGCACCCCAACTGGGACCCACCTGGCAAACCATCATCTGGGGCTGATGCTCACAATTGGCCTATTTTTAGCACCTGAGGCAAAAGCTCTAAGGAGCCACCCTCAGTGCCTGAGGCCAACATGCTCAAATCAATCAAGCCATGGCTGCAAGAGAGGAAGTTAGAGAGTAAAAAAGGGGAGGAGGAGGGGAAGAGAAGCATACGGTCACTTCGCCTGTGTGTCCTAATCAGGAACTGAACCTGGGACTTCCACATGCCAGGTCAACACTCCACCACTGAACCAACTGGCCAGGGCCAAAAATTACTTTTTCAGCATTAAAAGTTTTATCATTTAAGGGAAGTATAACCTTCTAGAGAAAATACTAATAAATAGATACCTTAGCATTCCGACATCTGAAGAAATGTTTCCTGTGGGTGGTGACCACACAGTGGGAGATGGATGCTTGTACTATTGACACATGCATGTTTTTTTCCCTTACAGATGTTAGTCTTCACATGAGAGTAAGTAGACATCAAATTTAGGAAGTGTATACACGCAGAGCTATCAACACAAGAAGCAGCATTTTAAAATGCGTTTCTTTGGACAGTTCTTCTGCATTACACCTGGTGTCTGGCCACGGAAAGTTACCTTGGAGATTTATTAGTGTTTTAGGGCAATCCAAAACAGGATGAACAACTTATATCCGAACCTAATTTTTTTAAGTAACAAGGGAGCCAAACACACACAACACAAAATAACGGTCTAGGGGTCTTTGAAAGGCCTCAGCATATTTGCAGCTCTAAAAGAGTAGAAACAGAGCATGTGGTGTTTAAATCAGTAGGGGGAAGAAAGAAAAAATGGGATTTAAACAATTTAGTTAACCTAAAATATAGGAAAAGAAATCTAAACAAGAAGAGAAAGCAGCAAGCATGAAATAAGATTTAAAAATGTATGGTTATTCATATACAATGAATCTGACAAAAATATTCACTTAAATATAAATATGCCATATTGAATTAAAAACAAGTATATTTTGTCTATACACCTACAAATATTGAAAGTAAAATGCTAGAAACAGTTTTCCCTGACAAATATACAGAGAAGTCATTTTAAAAGTCTTAATATGAACAAAGAACCCAGCCTGGCTTTGCAAGAGGGACGACAAAAAGAATAGTCAGCCCGACCGAGAGACCTGGAGCTTTCAAATGTGTAATCCTGGGTGATGGTGATTATAGGGTCACCAGTCCGTTCTTCTACCCAGCAATCAGAAGACGTGAAAGTTGACCCAATATTTCTCCCCCTATAATCTTTCTCAACAACTTAAAGTACTTACAGTTGTGTTATTCCTCCAAAGTGTCTACCGAAAAAACAGGAAACAGGAAGAATAATTTCTAGAGCATTAGGAGGAACTAAAACAGAAAAGAATTGGATTTGTATGTTCTCTTACTGAATGTTTGAAATTTGTGAGAAATGGTCATGTCTAGATATGCAGTATTTACAAACTTTGAGGGGAAAAAACCGAGAGGCAACAAAAAATTTGAGGTATAAGTAGAAATGAGGCTGTTTGGAACAAACCTGGTGACCGTGGCAATTATCAAATCTCAGGTGAAGTGTGGGCCGTTGGCGATGGTTGGGACTAAGAAAGAAATTTGAAATAAGAATTCTTTAAATTTTCCTCAGATTCAGGAAGGCGCTTTGTAAACAAAAATGGAAAGGGCGTCTGTAATACACACAACATGCATCGTGATTTTTCTTACATGTTTGCAGGGCTCTGTGTGCACGTCTGTGTTACAGACAGAATTAATGTGTAGGTACACACTACATAAACAGTGCAATTTGTTCTTAAATTTGTTCTTTTTTTTTCTTGAAATTTCAAGAACCCTTAGTTAACTAGTACGCTTATATTTTTCCTTCAAGATGTTCTACCAAATACCAATCACAAGAATTAAAATACTTACTTGTAACATTTCCACCAGGAATTAATTTGGGGCATTATCCCCAGATTTAAAACAAAATAAATTCCTGGACTGGCTCCCCATAATCCAGTGGTACCTGCTGGCTTGTGGCCACTGTTCCTGCCAAAGACAGGCGTTCTGTTTATGGGGTGTCAACCTCCACCAGCAGCCCCCACTGTCCTCACTTGGAGGCCACCAGCAGGAATCACAGGGGCTTAGCGAGATAAGGCCTTGTGTTTTTAGTCTGTTTTTGGAAACAGACTGTTTTTGGTCATGTTTTTGGAAACAACCTGATTCAAAAAAATTGTTTATTAACTTTCATGATAAATAATTTATATTTTTCATATCTTACCACATACAATGCCAGTCACTTTATTAAAATTTTTAAACAAAATTAAAATCTCAGTGATTTTAAAACTTCAACATTAAAAGAAGATTTTGATGCCTAAACAGAATTGTAACAGTTCACTGTTAAGTTATGCAAGTTGTTTTCAGCAAAGACATCAGGGTTGAACCATATGAAGTTGCTGATTTTTTGACCTGCACGAGTGGCAGGTTCATATGCTGTCCCTGTCTACCCGGGCCTGAGTGGTGGCTTTGTAATTGTTAGAAATTGAAACCGATTAGGTTTTACACAGGTTCAGAGTGTCAGAATGATCACTTAGACAAACTCTTATTTGTCCATAAGTCAAAAGACATATGCAATTGGAGTATACAATAGAAACTATGAACAGTTACAAGGGAAGGGAAATCTCTTTATTTGTCCAGAGAGGACATCAGAACCACCCAGTACTCGGTCCCGTCCTCTGGCTCCCAGTTCAGCCTCTGTTGCATTGTAACTACAGTTAGTCACGCCTTTCCAAATGCTCGCTGGCACGAATATGTTATTGTTATTATTTATAACATCTACTAGGTTTTCTGGGGCATTGATGGTGGGTTTTATACCCACATCCCCAGCACACAGAGCCTGGCAGACAGAAGAACTGCAGCAAGCATCAGTCGAATGAATGGATGGTGGCAGTCACTGACAAAGCACTTCCTTGTGCAGTATCCACTGATTAATTTTAAGATTGCATTGTGTCATACCTTCACCTGGTTTTGAATTGGTATTTTGCTATATTTTTTGTTTTAAAATTTATGGTATTAACAATTAAGGAAATGCCTAGTTACCACAATAGGAATTCAGAAACTTTAGTAAAAACAATCTGAGAATTGAAAACCTCACTCCTGTCAGGCGGTTTCTCCCAGGCTGGCTGCTCTCCCAGGTATAAGCTCTGCATGTAAGTGCTGCTCAGTGGCCGACAGGGAAAGAGAGGTGAACTGCTCTACTGTGTTGAAATGTGGTCTCGTGCCTGTGCCTGTGAGAAGACTTGGAACCTGCCAGCTTTCCTGACTGTGGTCCTGTAGGTGGACTGTGGCCTGGGGCCCTCAGACGACCTCATTAAACACTTGACCATGCCTGTAAATGTGCAGATGAGCCATTAGACTTCCCAACTGTTAGGTATGTAGAGAGTTAGCTTACTACCTCTTGAACTGCAGGAAAAGGCTATGAGTTCTCTGTATGTCACTCCAAGGAAGGTGAAGGTATTTGTACTTGTTTTCCAGGACCAGTGACACTGTAGTCCTTTCCCATAAGGAGCACCTGCCAGTCCATTCAATTGTGAGGACAGATGTGGGCCAACCACATTCTGAAGCCTCCTACACACTGGGGCCTCTGCTCTGCAGGGGGGACAGTAAGTCGTGGGGAGGGAGAAGTCCTGAGTATGGGTTCACAAGGGCACTGTCTCTCCTGATAATCCATGCTTCATGAGGGATGTATTATTAGCTTATAAAATAAGTGTGCATCATAATCGTAATTGAGAAAAATTATATTGCCTGTGGGTTCTGTGTCTCTTCTGTAGTAAGTCAATCAGAGTACTGCTGTGAGGGCTCATGGAATCATCTGAAATACTACGTCACTTGGTCAGCAAACATGTACTATATACCTACTAAGTACAGGGCACTTTGCTGAATGCTGAGATGCCTAAAATGGACGAGATGGAGAAAATGAAAGGACAGTACCTACCAAGTGCGCCTGTTTCTTGATGCCTTCAGGCAATCGGAGTTTTCACACAGAAAACCTCCCGCCCTTCACTCCTCTCACCTCTCTGCCGGCATCAGGTGGCTCTCACAGCCTTCCCTCCCCCAAATAGTTAAACTAGAAAGTTTGTGAGCATGAGCTTCACCTTTTCTCCTTGAATCTGTCTTCAATAGACTCTATTCAGGCACTTCCTCCACTGCTTCCCAGAAACTGCTTTTTCCAGGTCCCCAGGGAGACCACAGTGTTCCTAAGTCCCACGTGGTTCTCAGCTGCTGTCCAGATTGGCCGGTCAGCTACTTGGGGCTCCTCTCTCTCCTGATTCACTCTTCTTGACTCACTTTCCTCACTTGGAGGCCACAAGCCAACAAATGCTTTCTTCTTTTCCTCCCCTTCTCGTTCTTCCTTTGTCTCAGCTGTGGGACAGTGTTGGGGTGCCCCGGGCTCCATTTCAGCCCGGTCTCCTCTCTGCAATTCATTGGTGATCTTTTCCCATTGGTCTCATGGCTTTAGATACCACAGTAGTGGCAGTGACCCCACGTCTATACCTCAGACCCTGTCTCCCTGAACTCCAGGCCCTGGCTCTAACCAGCTATTCTGCACATTTCAAAAAAATGAAAAGAAAAAACAGAGATGTCTCCATAACTCAGTGCATGACAGCCCCATTATTCAGTTGCTCCTTAGCCTGAAAACATTACAGCCACTAAGGACTCCTCTTTTCTTCCTCATGACCCACATCTTAATTGCTTCAATTTTTTAAATGATCCATTATCCACCTCCATCGCTACCCATGCTTGATTGTTGCCGTGGCCCCAGAGCTGGTCAGACAGCTCCTGCCATGGCCCACTGAGATGCTACTGTACACAGCAGCCAGCAGGAGTGACATCCAGCCGCCACATCAGTCCTCTGCCCCAACCCTTCCAGGGGTGCTCACATAAGAGGAGGGGCCAGTGTCAGTGACGCCCAGGCCATGCTGGCTGGTGCTCTCCTCTGAGCCCCGTGGGGCCATGCAGGAGGGCTGTCAGTGGAGCTATATCTTCCTGGGGAGGCCTAGGGGGAGAGGTGGCATGTGAGAAAATCCTGGCACTTCTGAACCTTGCTGTTGAATAAAAGTAAGAGTTTCTCATTTCAGAGAATAAAAATATCGAGATGTGCCTAGTCAGAATGTAGAGCACATTAATATACCCTGACAGACAATGGAATGAAGACGTGTTTGTCTTACTTGTGCATAAAAATGCAGAGCACATTCCTGTTTCTGGATAAACATCTGTCCCACAGCTCACATACAACCTGGGCAGATGCATGAGGCAGTTATCTCAGGACTCCGGACAGCAACTTGTAGCAGGAAGAGAAACCAGGAGTCACCATGTATTATCCCTCCAGCATCTCAGAGGGCCTAGATAGGGCTCTGGGTCACAGAGAGAAAGAGCTGCAGAAGCAGCCCTGGAGTCCTGGCTGGAGGATGGTACAGGGAACTCCTCTCTCACAGGGAGTGCACAAATCACATTTACTCCCTTTCCTCTGTTTTCTGAAGCCTCAGACACCAGCTGGTCCTCTGGCAATAGTGACAGAGGCTGCCTCGGGAGCCCATAGTACAAACCTGTGAGAAAAGAAGGCTTCTCCTTTGAACATGGCGGCCATGGCTCCAAAACTGGGGTCAGACTCATGCGACTTCTGTGTTCTTTTTCTGTTCAACCGTCACTTGGCAATAAACATGGGTACAGTTGCAGAAGTGCCTAAGAGAGGGCAATAGGGCTGTTTTCTAGTTGAGAAGACAGCAACAGGGACCCAGTGAGTAGCTGAAAGAGCACAGGGAGCGAACTGCTTAGGGAAGCAGGGCCACTGGTTGTTTATGAAGTCTGGGGCTCCCCTCAGAGATGCACATGCATGGGTTTTACTGTAAATATAGACCAAAGAAGTTGAGAACTGAACTAAGAGGCTACACCCAGGACCCAGACTTGCCACTGAGTAGCGCACGAGTGAGGCAGATCTGAAGAGCCCTGAAAACTCCTTGAACACTGGCTTGTCATTAGCGTCATGACCCACTGCAGGCAGGTCAGATGCAGTGCTAGATCATAACCAGACCAAGTGCCTGCCAAAAAAAAAAAAAAAAAGGAAAGAAAGAAAAAAGAAAAATGTCAACATGCTTCATAAAAGTTAAACAAAGCCCAGAATTGGTTAACATAATATTTAAGATATCTAGAAAGTAATCCAAAATTAGTTACCATACAAAGAACCAGAAAAACCTGAGCTTGCATAGGAAAAGATAATCAACAGGTACTAATTTCAATATCACAGAGGTTAGAATGATCTGAAAAAAAACTTTAAGATGGCTATTACACAAACATTCTAACAAGTAATCATAAGCACTTCTAAGACGAATCGAAAAAGAGGACATTTCAGCAAAGAAATAGGATACATAGAGAAGAGTTAAATGAAGTGTAGAACTGGAAGTCCAGGAACAAGTAGAAAATACACAGGATGGGCTACATGTCAGAGTTGAGATGAAATAGCCGATGATCTTGAAGATAAAGTATCCAGTTAGAAAAAAAGAAAATAAATTGAAATGAAATGAACAAGGCCTAAGGGACATAATAATAAAAGATTTAACATTCATACAGTTGAATTTCCAGAAGAAGACAGGAAAGAGTACAGAGCTGAAGAAGTATTTGAAAAATTAATGGTTAGAAACTTTCTAAGTTTTGCAAAAGACAGGTAGTTGAATAAACCTGAAACAGTATAAACTCAAAAAATTCATGTCCAGACACAATATAAGCAAACTGTTGTAAACTATAAACAATGAGAAAATCAGCCAGAGAGCATAGGATGCATTATATATAGAGAAACACCAGTTCATATGACAATGAATTTCTCACCAGAAATGTGAAAACCAGAGGAACTGGCAAAACACTTCTCAAGTGCTGAAAATATTGTCAGTCCAGAATTCCATATTCAGCAAAAATATCTTTCAGGAATGAAGGTCACATGAGGCAATTCTCAGATGAAGGAAAACTAAAAACATTCATTGCCAGAGACCTGCTTTAAAAGAATTTCTAAAGGAAGTTTTTCAAACAGAAGGGAAATGACATCAGAAGGAAATTTGAGACATCAAGAATAAAAAAAATCAGCATTAGAAATGGTAAGTATCTGAGTAGATTAAACAGACCATTCTCTTATTGAGCTATTTTAAATAGATTTGAGGATTGAAAGAAAAAAAATACATCATCTTATAGGGTTTTTAATTTATGTAGATGTAATATGCTGCAACAATGTAAAGTGGACCGGCTAAAAGAACAAAATGGCTGGTGAGGTGTTTACATATCACCTGAAATAGTTAAGGATAAAGAGCCTAAGAAGACTGAAAAGGTAAGAATACATATGTCGTAATTCCTAGAACAAGCAATAAAGAAACCACTACAGAGAAATAAAAATAGAATACTAAAAAAATGTTTAAGCCAAATGCAGACAGGAAAGAGGAAACAGGAGAACAAAAACTAGAAAAAACAGGAAAAAATAATAAAATGATAGATCTAAAGCTTAAATACACATCAACATTTGTATTTAAGATAAATGGTCTAAACAGACCAATTAAAAGACAGATTGTTATGGCTCAACTATGTGCTATATATAAGAAGCTCACTTCAAATATAATTACATAATAATTACAAGGATGAAAAGACATACTACACAAACACTAGTTAAAAGAAAGCTGGTGTTTCTAAATTAAAATCTTTGCTTGAAAGCAAATTAAGAGATACAAAAATGGGACCAAGAAGACATGTGAATCTTAAATGTGTATGTTAATAATGGAGCTTCAAAATACATAAAGCAAAAACTGACAGGAGGTAAAGAAGAAACAGACAAATCTATAATATAATTAGAGAATTCACTACTTCTCTTTTATTAACCTGTGGAACTAACGAGGAAAATCTGCAAGGATTTAGAAGACCAGACTTTACCACAAACCAGATGAATCTAATTGGCATTTATAGAACTCTCTACCAAGAGCACAAGATACTTCCTTCAAATGCACATAGGTCTTTAACCTAGAAACACTGTATCTTGTGTCATAAAACAAACTTTAGCAAATATTAAATAATTTAAATCATACAAAACACACTCTCTGACACGAATTAAACTAGAAATAAATAGGAAAGGTAATGAGAAAGCCTTCAAATACTTAAAAATTAAACACCAAGGTGTTAAATAATACATGAGTCAAGGTCTCAACAGATATAAAATATATGGAACTGAATAAAAATGAAAATACAATATATCAAAATTGATCGGATATACCAGGTTTGAAACCCCAAGGTCACTGACTAAAGCATGGGCTCGTCCAGCTTGAGCATGGGCTCACCAGCTTCAGTGTGACGTTGCTGGCTTGAGCATGGGATCATAGACATGACCCCATGGTTGCTGTCTTGAAGCCCAAGGTCACCGACTTGAGCCCAGTGTCTCTGGCTTGAGCAAGGCATCATTTGCTCTGGTGTAACCCTCCCCCCACCCTGTTCAAGGCACATATATATGAGAAAGCAATCAATGAACAACTAATGAGACTATGGTACCACAATGAAAAATTGATGCTTCTCATCTCTCTCCCTTCTTGTCTGTCTCTATTTGTCCTTCTGTCTGTCTCTGTCACAAAACAAAAATTGGTCGAATGGAGGTATAGCAGCCCTTATAGGGATATTTATAGTATTAAATGCTTATATTGCAAAAGAAAAAAATCTCAGTTCAATAATTTACGCTTTCACCAAAAAAAACTAGAAAAAGTAATCAAAAGCAAGCAGAAGAAGAAAATGATTGAGAACAAATATCAATTAAAAGCAGAATCAATAGAAGTTAAAGACACAATGATTCTTTTAAAAAACCAATGAGATTGATAAACCTCTGGAAAAGCTTTTAAAAAGAGAGTAGATAAAAATTACTGATACGAGAATGAAAGTTGGGATATCGCTACAGACCCCACAGACATCAACAGTATAATGAGAATATACATCAAACAGCTTTACAAACACAAATTCTAAAACATAGATGAAATGGACCAATTCCTTGAAAATTAAGTACAAAAACTTACTCGTGATGAAACAAACAACAGTGATAGACCTAAAAGTTTTAACGGAATTGAATTTGTAACTAAAAACCTTCTGGGGAAAAAAAATCCAGATTGCAGTGGTTTCACTGATGAATTCTACAAGAGAAGAAATAGCACCATATCCACACAATCTCTCCCAGAAAATAAAAGACGAAATTTTTTCCAACTAATGAGGAAACAATGCCCTGATAACCAAACTAGACAAAGAAAATGCAAAAAACAAACAAAAAAGAAAGAAAGAAAAAAAGATAATTACAAATGAGGATTTTAGCAAATTATCTAGGACTATTAAAAGAATCAAAAAAGATAATTACAAATGAGGATTTTAGCAAATTATCTAGGACTATTAAAAGAATCACCAGCCAAATTTTATACCAGGATGCCAAGCTGATCCCATATTTGAAAATTAATCATCATCATGAACTTTATTAATAGTCTAAAGATAAAAGTCACACCACATGCATTTTCTACGTGAATTGCTATCAACATAATTTCAATTATGATAAATTCAACATAGATTCATCATAATAGCATTCACAATAAAATTCATAGCAAACTAGGAATAAAAGGGGATGTCGTCAGCCTAATAAATGGTATCTATACAAAAACAGCTAGCAACATATTTATGGGTGAAAAATTGAATGCTTTCCCCCTAAAACTGGGAACAAAATATGTATATCCAATCTCACCACTTCTATTCAACAACTTCTATCACACTGGAAGTCCTAGCAAGTGCAGTGATATAAGAAAGAATATAGTGCGCCTGGCCAGGCAGTGCAGTGGATAGAGTGTCAGACTGGGATGCGGAGGACCCTGGTTTGAAACCCCAAGGTCACCAGCTTGAGTGCAGGCTAATCTGGTTTGAGCAAGGCTCACCAGCTTGAGCCCAAGGTTGCTGGCTAGAGCAAGGGTTCACTCGGTCTGCAGTAGCCCCCTGTCAAGGCACATATGAGAAAGCAATCAATGAACAACTAAGGTGCCGCAACGAAAAATTGATGCTTCTCATCTCTCTCTGTTCCTGTCTGTCTGTCCCTATCTGTTTCTCTCTCTGTCTTTCTCTGTCTCTGTCACACAAAAACAAAGAAGAAAGGAAATAGTGCATACAGATTGGAAAGCAAGAAAGCTTTATTCACAGATACATGCACGATTGTTTACATAGAAAATCTCAAGGAATATACCAAAAAACAAACAAACAAAAAAAAACCTACCAGAACCAATAAATGAGCTTTATATGATTAAAGGATAACAAGGCCAACACAGAAATTGATCATATATGCTAGCAATGTATAACTGGAAACCAAAATATGCAAGACTATCATTTTAATAACTCCAAAAGTTATGATATTTAGGCAGACAGCTAACAAAAACATGTACCAAATGCTGAAGAAAGGAATCAAAAAGTCTAAGACAACATAGGAAAGATGTCAATTCTCCCCCAAGTTGAATAGATACTTCACCAAAGAGGGTATAAGAATGGCAAATAAGAACATGAAATGCTAAACATCATCAGCTGATAGGGAAGAAAATTAAAAACACCATGAGATACCACTTCACATCAATTTGAACTGCTAAACTAAAATATAAAAATACTACCAATACCCATGCTGGTGACCACAGGAGACAATTGGATCTCTTGCACATTGTAGGTGGGAGTTTAAAAAGGACCAGCCACTGTGGAAAACTGTTTGGCAGTTTCTTTCTTCTCTTTCCTTCCTTCTTCCCTCCCTCCCTCCCTCCCTCCCCACCCCTCCCCTCCCTTCCTCTTTCTTTCTTTCTTTCTTTCTTTCTTTCTTTCTTTCTTTCTTTCTTTCTTTCTTTCTTTCTTTCTTTCTTTCTTTCTTTCTTTCTTTCTTTCTTCTCTCATGATACATGGGCAGACTCCCACATGTGCCCTGACTGGGATTCACCCAGCAACCCCTGTCTGGGGCTGATTCTCAGAACAACCAAGCTATCCTCAGCTCCAGGGCCAATACTTGGACCAGCTGAGCTATCCTCAGCATGTTTGGAAGTTTCTTACAAGTTTAAACACGTACTTATCATATGATCCAGGAATATTCCTGGATATTTACCTTACAGCAGTCATTTTTAATCCTTTTCATCTCATGGCACGCAAATTAATTACTAAAATGCTGTGGCACACCAAAAAATATGTTGTTGTTGTTGTTTGCCAATCTGACAAAAAGTATAGGTATAATTTTGACCCATTCACTCCAGAAGGCTATTGTTGTGTTGGCTGCTTTCGTTTTTTATTTGACAGTCTCAGGGAATAGGGGTCAGTGCCTCTGACTAAGTCACCAGGTAATGCATGTGTTAAAAACTCTTGCGGCACACCAGTTAAAATTCACTGCCTTAAGAAAATGAACTTATGTTCACATAAAGACCTTTAGATAGATATTTGTAGCAGCTTTATTTGTAACTGACCAAATCTGTAAACGACCCCAGTGCTCTTAGATGTGGACAGATGAATGGTGGCATGTCCACCAGGTGGACTGCGACAGAGCAGGAAAATGGAAAGGACAGCAACACGCACCACCTGGATGAATCTCAGAGGCTTTATGCGGAGTGCAGAATGCCAGTGGCAGAGGTTACCTACAGCCTGCTCCACTCATGGGACATTTGGAAGAGGCAAACCTATGCGAGTAGAGACTAGACTCTAGATCACAGTAGCCAGAGCCTGAGATGGGGGGAGGGTGTGACAGTAGGGGAGGAGCCAGAGGGTGAGCTGCGGGTGGAACGGCCCTTTATCCGGATTTTGGTGATGGTTACACAAATCTGGGCTTGTATTAAAATTTATATAACTGTATGTCCCTAAAAAGTCCATTTTTCCTATATTAACTTAAAAAGTAATATTGTTTTGAAAAAAACATAAGCCATTTCCCAAGTGATTATCCCTCCACTCAGTTGCAGAGGTCCAGATTAATCCTTGAAATAATCACTATTTGTACATTCATGTCATGGCTACATAGATAATTAATTCATTGAATGATAAAAGAAAAACAGCTAGGCATATAAAATGTAATTATTTGTTTTGTTTCATTATTATTTTCACTTTTTTTTTTTCTTTTTCTGAATAGATTCATTTTGGAATTCAGCTTCCTTCAATACAGAGACCTCTTACCTTCATTTTCCTACGTTCCGAGGAGAGTTTAGTGCTGACATATCTTTCTTTTTCAAGACGACGGCTTCCTCTGGGGTGTTTGTAGAGAACCTGGGGATCACAGACTTCATCCGGCTCGAGCTTCGCGGTGAGTCACCCACTCTGGGCAGAGCCACTGGGCGCTCAGCAGTCTCCCTTTGTAACCTACTTTCCAATGTACTACCGTGCTTCCTTTGTCAGGCATATTTCTTTATTAAATACTAACAATCTATGATTTTCAGTAACTGTTTTTAATAGAGGAATAGAGCAATGATTAGGAACTATAATTATCTATACAATTTTCTGCTGCCTTAACTCTATGTGCAATCAAGACATTAAACCAAACTAGTCAAATAACTGTTAACTAAATTAAAAAATTATTTGACTTAATTGACTAGTCACATTGTTTTGTTTGTTCATTTGTCTGTTTTTTGAGAGAGAAAGAGACAGACAGACAGGAAGGGAGACAGATAAGAAGCATCAGCTCGTAGTTGTGGCACCTTAGTGGTTCATTGATTGCTTTCTCATATCAATATGTGCCTTGACCGGGGACTACTGCAGACCGAGTGACTCCTTGCTCACGCCAGCAACCTTGGGCTTCAAGCCAGCAACCTTTGGGCTCAAGCAAGTGACCGTGGCATCATGTCTACGATCCTACGATCAAGCCAGTGACCTCTGATTTCGAACCTGGGTCCTCAGTGTCCCAGGTCAATGCTCTACCCACTGTGCCACCTCCCAGTCAGGCAGGTCACATTGTTTATTCATGTTTGCGGAGCTCCGTTACTTAGTATCAGTATTTCACATAGTGCTTTGAAATAAAGTCACTTATACAGATGAAGCCAGATAATATGTTAGTGTTCTTTCTGTAAGTATATCTGATACTCAGGGCTTAGCCAGAGGAATAGTAAACTCTAAGGAAGATTATGTTAAAAACAGCTTGGTGTTTTCTTCTCCGGATACAGCTTTATTCTGCCCTCCTAGACAACTCGGAGTGACATCTGTCTGCATCATTGTCATGGTCTGCTTTCCTAAAGAGCATATTGTCATGGTGCCTTTTTCATGTCTGCTCCAGACTAAAGTTTCTCCCCTTTGAGTTAACTTGAGCACCTCTTACACCTGTATCTCCAGCTCCTGCAGAAGTGACCTTTTCCTTTGATGTGGGGAATGGGCCTTGTGAAGTCACGGTGAGGTCTTCCACTCCCTTTAATGACAATCGGTGGCACCACGTGAGGGCGGAGAGAAACGTCAAGGAAGCATGGCTTCAAGTAGATCAGCTCCCTAGCAAGACCCAGCCCGCCCCTGTGGATGGGCACAGCCGCCTGCAGCTCAACAGCCAGCTCTTTGTGGGTGAGTGCCGCTGGTGTACAGCCAAGCTGTCCTGCGAACAGACAAGGACCAGGAGAAAAGCATAGCTGTAAAAAGAATAATAATACCAAGTTCAAACAACTGCAACTATCGGCACCATGTACCAAGAGCTCGTTTAGTATTTGAACTGATCGCCAAGCTTGCACTTGATACCATAGATGATTTGTGTTTGTTTCAGTTACTTCTCATCAATACCATTTCAAAAACTATTAGCAATATTTAGTCATTTTCCCATTTCACTCTCAGGGTTAGAAAGCCCACCATGTAATTTGGATACAATTTTCCAGTGTCCCACAAAAACAGACCACAGGAGGGAAACCACGTCAGCAGAGGCAGCCCTCTGTGTCTGTGCTCAGCAGGACCCTCAGCCGGAGCCCAGCTCCTCCCAGTCCGGTGCTCCCCCTGCTGCTCTTCTTGCCAGTGCCAAGTTCAGAGCAAGGACTGACTTTCTTCTTGCCCTCCCTGCTTTGAAGATCAAAGCTCTGGGTAGTGGAAGTCTTCCTTTTAATGAACTTGCTTATTTTTTTCTTATTATTTTTCCCAAAAGGATAATTAAGCTTTGCTACATGACTTTTTAGACAACTAACTCTATTCTAATTTGGAAACTAACCAGATTAACAAAGTATCTCTCATTTGGTCATTTCTCATGTATCTGAAAGAGAATAAGGACACAGTCCAATTAAAAACTGATATAAATCACAATTTAACACACAGTCTGCTTTGCCTGAGGATATCTATAGTGTCCATAAAACTCAACTTCAAACTTGGTAGTTTGTACTGAGCCAAGGATTCGCTTTAAGTCATCAAACAGTGGGTCAAGTTAAACAATTTTATTTTCTGATATATAAGCCTGAGGATGAATTATTGACATTTCTAGGCACAGATTTTGCATGGAAATCTTCCTCAAATTGACATTCCCACTAGGATAATGTTTCTAAAGCTTGAGAAACTAGTTGAAAAGTCAGATTGGGGGTAACAATCCCAGGCCCACTGAATCAGACCCCCTGGGGATGAGCCCCAAATCTGTTTTTAGCTTGTCCTCCAGATGACCCTGCCACTGAAGCGCGGGTCTGGCTGCCTGCCCCAAGGAAAGCCAGGCTTGTGAGACCAGTGCTGGTGCAAAAGGAAAGAGGGGTGTTCAGGTACCGCGACCTGGGAGGGTGACGGGCTTCACTCTCAGAGACCATCCCACACTCCTGCGCAAGCCCTGGGTTCTTGTAGGATTGGGATGGGAGGGCTTACTTCCTATTTCATCATCTTTTTAGCCTTTGGTGCCACTGGGCCCCTGTCCATTTATCTTTCTAACTTCTGGCACGCTCAGTGTAAGAAACCCCCCCCCCCATGCTATCTTGGCCCATGGGGGAGACACCCTGGCATTCCCTGACTGTCTCTGGTAACAAGACCTGTGTCTCTGTGTCTGAGGACAGGCTCACACAAGACAGGATAGAAACAGAGAGAGGTATATATTATTCAGTTCCTGTCACACCACCTGACCTAAGAGCTCACAATACGGAGTCAGAACACCCTGGCTTTGGTTTCACCTCTTCTTCCTTCTGTTTCTTTTCTCTGTCCTCAGTTCCTTTCCACAGCTTTATTAGTGAGGGCTCCTCTAAGTAGGGATTCGTATTGTACATACATACAAATTTGAATTATACGTTATATAGTATTACAGATATGTGCCTGTATACGGCAGTGAGTTTCAATTATGTAACCCCTATTATACACAACATGTTTTCTAGATCTAAATTTTAGAAAGGATCAATGGCCTTTATTTTGTTCTTTATAAAGGAATGAATATAAAAACATAAATATAACTGGAAATATTTTTCAAACAAATATTTACCGAGTTGAACTTTAGAAATATTTTGTTTATTTAGTGCCACTTGATGTCTCTTAATATTTTATCCCAACCAATGTTTTCAATATTCTTTTTGTTCATGAAACTTTCAACAGATGATTCTTTTTTGAAAGAGAGAGACAGACAGATAGGAAGGGAGAGTGGTGAGAAGCATCAACTTGTAGTTGTGTCACTTTTTTTTTAGTTGTTCATTGATTGCTTCTCATATGTGCCTTGACCAGGGGGCTCAAGCTGAGCCAGTGACCCCATGCTCAAGCCAGGAACCGTGGGCTCAACTCAGAGACCTTGACCTTTAATCCAGCGACCTTTGGGCTCAACACAGTGACCATGAGATCATGTCAATGATCCCACACTCAAGCTGGCCACCTTAGGGTTTTGAACCTAGAACCTTAGCATCCAGATTGATGCTCTATACACTGCACCACCACCTGCCAGCCTCATCAGATAACTTTTTTTAGCACTATCTGTGTGGCCTCTGTTTGGTGTGGAGATGGAATCCCCAATGAGAGACCAGGAAGGCGTTTGCATTTGCTGTGTTTCCGTGTAGGTGGGACGGCCACCAGACAGCATGGCTTCCTGGGGTGCATTCGGGCCCTGCAACTGAACGGGCAGGCCCTGGACCTGGAACAAAGAGCCACAAGGACACCAGGAGTGGAGCCAGGGTGTCAGGACACTGTGGCAGCTACGGACACCTGTGTCGCAATGGAGGGAGCTGCAGAGAGAAACACAGGGGCATTGCTTGCGACTGTGCCTTCTCTGCGTACGATGGGCCCTTCTGCGAGCATGGTGAGTGGGACTGAAGGCAGGGTACAGGGAAAGGACGGGAGACTTGAAGACTATGGAGATCGTGTCTGTAAAGAATGGATGTGGTGAGACTCGGCGGTTAGCTGAAATAGAATTGTTTGTGTCCCAAATCCCTCTGTCTCACTTGGGAGGAGGGATGGGTATATTGTTGAGAAGCCAGTGGCCGCCCCATTTAGATCTGGTGTCGGTTCTCTCTAGATCTCTCAGGGGACCACTAGTCCAATGCCTCGAGGAGAGCAGCACCTCTAACTATACACTTACACTAGACGTTTAATTTTATGTAAATCTAAGCCAGTAATAAAATACTGATACCCAATCCTGGGTTGTGGAAATTTGAGGGATTAGTTATTTTTTTCCATACTTTTTCTTAAATCTTAAAATTTGTAAATAAATAAAAAACACAGCAGAGAATTCTGTTATTTTCTCTCTTTGATATATTTAAGGATTAGAGATATTCTTTTAATATGCACAAAGAAAGACCCTTGCACTTGTATAGCACTAATACATTGCTAACATAACGAAAATGTGTATCATCCCAGAGGTCTCTGCGTATTTTGGAAGCGGCTCGTCAGTTCTGTACAGTTTCCAAGAACGTTACAACGCCACGTTCACTGAGAACTCCAGCTCCTCTGTCCCTTCACTGCACGAGGGTCTAACACTGACCAGAGAAACAGCCACGCTGAGCTTCCGGACCACAGGGACCCCCAGCTTACTGCTCTACGTGAGCTCCTCCCAGGGAGAATACATGTCCGTGACCCTCACCCCCAATGGTGAGTGTCCTCGCTGTACCAACAAGGAGGCTGGTTTTGAAAGTTAGGAGCATAAGGAGGGGCCCTTCCAGGCTAAACTACAAACAAGGCAACACAGGCACACAGGTGCACGCCCTGCAGCTGTCACGTTACTGAAATGGGTTTACTTTTCATTGTAACCCCATTTGATGGTTAGATTAAGGTGCCTCTCTCCCACAAATGCATTCAACGTGCACCTGTGCCTTGCTGTTGTCAGGAGAGCTTTTCTCTCTGTGTGAATAAGTTAGTGCTGCAGTTCACTCTGAAATACCTCATTTTGTACGTGGGAAATATTTCCTCCTCCTAAGCAAAGTAAAGAAGTACGCTGAACCATAGAAAAGCCAGTATCCATAGGCATTAGAGGAACAGGCCTGCTCTTTTCTGTCAGCGGTCAAGAAATCAGTCATTTGTGTCATATCTACACACAAAGAGCAGAATGAGACTCACCGAACCCATGGCCATGGGGGGCTCTCCAAGCCCTTCCCAATCACGGAGGAAACCCAGGCTTTAAGCACAGTTTATGGAGAGCAGGGGAGAAACTTCTAGAAAAGCCTTCCACAGTCCCTGACGGACAGGTAGTCTGGGAGTTCTGTGGTCAAGGGCGCATCAATGAGGGGGAGATTCGGATACTATAGCAAAATCTTTTCTCTTTTCTCAGTGTCTTGATTATTGCACTAACATTAGGGGGAAATCTGTACAAAAAAAATTAATTATGCAAATGTCAGTACACATTAAAATGCATTGAAATGTCACATTAACAAAAGTGATAGAAACTGAATGCTCATGCAATATTGCTTGAGATGTTAGCACTTAATAATATGAATAATTAACTTGAGCTTAGCTCAGAGTTTCCATATGCCTTAGTTAGACCTTTTTCTTTTGTTAAGGCAATGAAAGGACTTTGAAAAGACCATTGGGTCTTGACTTAAAATAGTGTAGCCAGATCCTGAATTTGGTCCCAGAATAGCACAAAAATAATCACTATCCCAGGAAAAGAGACTATTTGTACACTTGAATAAGTGCTCAATAGGTTTATATCGCTTTAAATAAAAATACAACATATATTGGAACCAGTTTCAACAGTTTGTATAAGATTTTATTTTATTGAAAAAATGTCATTTTCTCATCTCTAGGAAGTTTGCAGATCAGGTACAAGCTAGACAGACACCAAGAGCCTGATGTTTTCAACTTTGGTGGTAAAAGTCTGGCCGATGGGCAGCTTCACCAGGTGAACATTCACAGAGAAGCAGCAGTGGTCTCTGTAGAGGTAAGGCTGCACATTTAACAAGAGCCACAGGGATCAAAACTGTGGGCTCAGAATGTAAGACCTAAAGCAAAAAGTTGATAATAAATCCTAATAAAGAGATACACATTCAGCACTGTGCTTTCCTAAGTCAAGGTGTTTTGTTCTGTTTAGCAATGTTTGATTCGCAAGAGACTGTCAAGGTTATTATTAATATTTGACAAAATGAGATACCAAGCTGTGCTCATTGGCATTTTACTTGGTAGGGAAATGGCTTTCTAGTGTATCATCGTGGTAATTCCCATGGGATTAAAGAAGAAGAAATTAAAAGCAAGATCTTGCTTAAGGTGGGAATGCATTTTAAAACCATCAGAGTATTGAAACTTCACATTACCACTGGTTTTGAGGAGTAACCTTTATATACCGATCTGCAGGGAAATAAGTTTTCTGCTCGTTACAAATTTCCTTTTGAAACAAGGAAAAGCTTGTGGATTGTACCAATAATAGATACTTAAACCATGCAGAAAAATAGGCGAGAAGAGATAGGCACTAGGAGAAGCAGAAATAGGGGTATTCTAAAAATTGTTTGTATAATAGTTTTCTCCTTTGTGGTAGCAGGAACATGTGATACTTTGATCATTTCTGTTGGTCTTTCTTTGCTTTCCTTCCTCGCCATTTTGATGTTCGCTTCTCATGGAACATCTACTAGGTTAACCGGAGCGCAAGGAGACAAGTCATCCTTTCATCAGGGACAGAATTCAATGCTGTCAAATCCCTCACGTTGGGGACGATTTTAGGTAAGTGGCAAAAAAGAGTGTTACCCCCATGGCGTGAAGGGGATGTGTCCAATTCCAAACACAGGAAACACTTGTCACGCTGAGAGAGGCTCCTTGTCATGCTCATGACTTCCAAGAAGTGACAGTCAAAGTCAAGGCCACTCCCTGGTCGGAGTGCACGAACAGCCATGAGCCAGGTGCTGTCTGCCAGGTGAGGGAGGACCATCCTTAAAAAATGCTCCTACCCTGATCCCCACTTGGCAGCCGTGTACAATGAAACTTTGCGTTTTTCTAAAAAAATCAGAAAAGATGAAATTCAAGAAGACAGCATCAGGGGTCAAGTACAGAAATTATGTAATGATAAAACTTGATTTGCATTATTAAAGATAAGAAGCAATACAGGAAATGGGGCTGTGGCCTGGGCCCTGCTTAGCCTGTGGGTTGAGGGGAGATGTGCTACTGCTCTGAGCTCCTCTTGAGAAGTCAAGGCCCAAATATCTCACAGGCATTCCTTGTGGCCACCACTTATTCTCCATAAAAGCCTCAGACTCTTTTTTAAAAAATTATTTTTATTTATTCATTTTAGAGAAGAGAGAGAGAGAGAGAGAGAGAGAGAGAGGAAGAAGCAGGAAGCATCAACTTCCATATGTGCCTTCACCAGGCAAGCCCAGGGTTTTGAACTGGCGACCTAAGCATTCCAGGTTGATGCTTGATCCACTGCGCCACCATATGTCAGGCTCTTTTTTTTTTTAAACAAGAGATTGAGAGAGAAAGAGAGAGAGAGAGAGGATGAGACAGGGCCAGACAGACAGGAAGGGAGAGAGATGAGAAGCATCGACTCATAGTTGCGGCACTTTAGTTGTTCATTAATTGCATTCTTTTATGTGCCTTGACTATGGGGCTTCAGCCGAGCTAGGGACCCCTTGCTCAAACCAGTGACCTTGGGCTCAAGTCCGTGACCTTTGGGCTCAAGCCAGCAACCATGGAGTCGTCAAAGATCTCATGATCTCACACTCAAGCTGGAGAGCCTGCAATCAAGCTGGCGACTTCAGGGCTTCACACCTGGGTCCTCAGCGTCTCAGGTGAATGTTCTATCCACTGCGCCACCATCTGGTCAGGCAAAAGCCTCATATTCTTTATGCTTTTATTTTTCCCCTTGTCACCAGGAATTAAACTGATATAGAAACTTGAAAGGTGTTTCTTTTCTTTGGGATCATATATGAACTCCACATTATATTGATATTTGACTGTTACTTGGTGTCACTCATCTTGCAGCCTGTTTATTACTCCTGCTTGGGGACTTGACACTCATCCAGCTCTGTTCGTTCTAAGCAGCCAGTGAAATCTCTATCACCTTTCCAGCCATCTATACACTGATTTTTTTCGCCATCTCTTCCACCCTGTACATGGGACATCACCAGTTGGGGCGTGTTAGAGGAGGTACAGAACAGATGTTCAAAGAGAAGCATAGTAACTATTAAAACTCTCTCATCTTTCAAACAGATGATGAGCAATAGAATGAAGCCTTCTTATATATTTAGAACAAGAAAATGTCACAAACCCTAGCACTCTCCCAGGGTGTTCCTGTGAGTGGTGAAAACAAATGAGCCATGTGGGTGGCACAGCCTGAGAGCTCTGAACTGGCTTAAGATGCATTCAGGAGAGTAGTGGATTCCGTGCTGTGAGGATATCATTTTAGGGTGCCAGAGTGAATAACAGCATCAGGCTGCCGCGGTGGTTGTGCGGTGTCATCGTGCCTTCAAGGCGGAGAAAGAGTGTGGCCCGCACGGCACACTGACAGAGAGGCAGCTCGTGCTGCAGGTCTGTCCAGGGCTCACTGTTCTGGTCTCCCCACCACGAGGAGATGGGAGCAGCTAACCCAGAAATAAGAATGAGAACATTTTCCCTGAAGTGTTGAAAGATGTTTACAGTTATCGCAGCCCGTGGTAGACGTGAGTGTCCTACTCTCTTACAAACTGTGGCTTTGGTGTGTTTCTCAGACATTCCTGGACATCCACATGATCATCGATATTAACACATTTTAAAGTTCTTGTTAAAACAGTGGCATAGTACACAGAACCACAGAGAACTGGAAAAACAAATGAAAGAAACTGCTTCCCTGATGTTCACCCATCATGAGAATAACAGTTGTACATTTAGATAGAAAAGAGTCTGAGATTCCTTCAAGTTCACAGACCAAGTTGAGTTTTATAGAGCGTTGGACAGGGCCTGTCCTTGGCTGTCAATCAAACTGTATTATAATTGTTCTTAACAGTCAAGTGCGAAGACTTCGCTTCCATTTTTATCTGTTATTGAACTCTACTCTCTGCCCCAAATGATAGTTTCTTTCTTTTTTTTCTTAATTTTTTAAATTCATTTTAGAGAGGAGAGAGAGAGAGAGAGAGAAAGGAGGGAGGAGCAGGAAGCATCAACTTTCGTAAGTGCCTTGACCAGACCAGTGCAGGGTTTTGAACTGGTGACCTCAGCGTTCCAGGTGGTCACTTTATTCAATGCACCACCACAGGTCAAACGATAGTTTCTTTTTTTAATTTTGAATTTATAGGAGTGACACTGGTTAACAAAATTATAGAGGTTGCAGTTGCACAATTCTACAGCACATTGTCTGTACACTGTATTGTGTGTTCACCAACCCAGCTCAAGTCTCCGTCCACCACCATTTATCCTGCCTATATCCTCCTCCACCTCCACCTCCATCCCCACCTCCACTCCAAGGAGCTGATCGTCTCGATTGTGCAACCCTCATAGCTGCGCAGTGTGTGTAGTCTGTGAGTGGAGTAATGGTTTTCTCTGCCCCCAGCGAGCTGATCTCTCCTTTGCTGCCAGAACAAGTATCTGTGTGCACTCTTATCCCAGCCATGAAGATAGATATGGTCAATGAAACCACACAGATGGAAACATAGGTTCCTGACCTCAATGACTCCAATGTCTGACTCTGATGACAGTTGAGGCATGTTCAGAAATGTCTGTGACACAGGTAGAAAGTAACCATCAGGAAAGTGAAATTGACAAATGACTATGTTTGAAGACAACTGAGCTTCAAAGTTGAGTAGTTGTTTGTTTTGTGGGGGTTTTTTTGTCTGTAAAGAAATATGCAAAAGATAATGGAAATGGTATAAGAAGTAAACTGCATTATATGAAAGGGATCATATTAATAAAAAGGTAGAATGTTCCATTTTATGATAAATATTTATTGTCCTATAAGTTAATATACAGAGGACAGTAACATGGAATTGAAGATATTGTTTTTATTCAAGAATGATATATTCAAAAGCATCTCTCTTAGGCCATAAAAATCAACATTGAAATTCAGCAGTGCCTGACTGGTGATGATGGCGCAGTGCATAAAGCTTCAACCTAGGATGCTGAGGTCCCATATTTGAAGCCCTGAGGCCACTGGCTTGAGTGTGGGCTCATCTGGCTTGAGCGCAGGCTCACCAGCTTGAGTGTGGGGCCACTGGCTTGAAAGTGGAATTACTGATATGATCCCATGGTCACTAGCTTGAACCCAAAGGTCGCTGGCTTGAGCCCCTGGTCAAGGCACATATGAGAAGCAATCAATGAACAACTCAAGTGCCGCAACTATGAGTTGATGCTTCTCATCTCTCTCCCTCCCTGTCTGTCTGTCTGTCTCTCTCTCTCTCTTGCTAAAAAATAATAATAAATAAATAAAAATTCTTCAATGAAGAATTTATAGCCTGAAGCAATTAGTCTAATAAAATTATAAATATTCATTTCATCTGCACCTAGAGGCATGTATCTTGATCTAAGGCTAATAAAACTTCTTATGTTTTGTATAACTTTAAGATGGCTTCTGTTCTAATTCTGCTGCTACTCTCAGACCAGTTGTACAAGACTACAGTTTTATATTCAGATTTGAGAGTAGTGAGCTTTGTTTCATGAACTTATAATGAAATATAACGAAATCTCTTAGGAGATGGCTCCTCAGAAAGGAGCCATCCGTTTTCCAAAGAGAATTGTCCCAAACTATGGCAAGTTAACCAGTACTTGTTAGCTACCTTGACTCACTTGTTATCCATTTATTAAAAACTTTTTGGTGGTCCCTGATACGCACTTATCCTTCATTGGACATTTCAAATGCCTAGCAGGAAAACATATACTGTACCTGCCTTCAAAACACTTGCAATGTAATAAGGAATATGAATAATCAAATGTTTATGACTAATCAATCATTATAAAGTTACTCTAATGTGCTTTTGGAAAATGGTTCAGCATTGTCTTGTAATGAGCCTGTTCTTATTCTTCCCATTCTTCAATGTTCTTACTAATGATAACCAATGAAGCTATGTTCCCAGTTACAATAAGATAATTTTAGTATAATCTTACTTCTCTGAGGAATGTGGAGGAGATCAGACCTACAGTAGCAACGAACCCCAGAGCGCTGCTGTGCCCAAACCCAGGGAACCACCTCCATGACTGGCCAGGATTCCTGTTAACACACTTTAATGATCATTTTAAAAATGAAGCGGCGCGGATTTCACTGGTCTGTCCCCGCGAGTGCAGTCAGGGAGCTGCGGGAGCTGGTGGGCACTTAGTCCAGTCCGCAGGGCGTTGACCAAGGCTACAGGTGCGATTGTTGGACGGTCCTCCCTTAGGGGGAACGCGGAGGGCTTCGGAGGGAGGTTCGGTTTGTGGTTGCGGCGCCGATGCCCTTCGCGCGTCCCCGCCCGTCGTCCCCGAGCCCTAGCGCTGTATCCCCCCCCTCTTGTGCCCACAGAGCCTCCCGGTGCGGACAAAGACACGGATGCGTACACGCTGCGAGCCGGCGCGCGCGGCTTCTCCGGCTGCCTGTCGGCTGTGCGCTTCGGTCCTGCGACTCCGCTGAAAATGGCCCTGCGCCCCCGCGGCGCCGCCCGAGTCACCGTGAGCGGACACGTGGCCGCGGCCCGCTGCGCCCCGGGGGCGGCGCTCGGAGCGCCCGCCCTTGGTCTTCCACCGTCTCCGCCCCCAGGTTTCCAGAACTCCTCCGCTAGGTCACTTCCCCCGCTGAGCTTTCTGTGCCCCTCCTTGCTGCGCGTTCGTGTCTGCCGCTGCAAGTGACTGCTTTTCCTTCGGATGTTTGTGAATTTCATAAAAGTGCGCTTTTCACTGGCTTCCGGCACTCTGACTCTTCCTGCTGTAGATCATTCTGTACCAACAGAGGAGGGAGAGCCCTTCGTCATTGTGGACCGAAGTGGCTCCGCGGTCATCGGAGATAACAGGGTCGCCAATCACCTGGTTTTCGGAGATGCTGTCACTTTAGCATAATCCGAAAGTGTCTGAGAGTCCGCGCTGATGGAGGCGTCAGACAGGCCATCCTCATATGCTGGTGTTCTTGATGTAATTTGGCACCTCTGGAAATGGTTTAAACACTTTTAAAAGGATAGTTGTCAAACTGTACAATGAGGTTTTTCATATGAAAATAGCCATTATAATATTCACAGGAGACTATCTCTACATCATCTTAGATACAGAGATAGATATAGCTAGGATTTTGTCATTTACTTTTAGCTTTGTGATTCAAAATAAACATGGACTTCTGGGCCCATTAGCCCAAAACATTTAAAAATAATATTAAAAATATATTGGGAGAAGCACCTAAACTATGCAAATTGGCATTTTTCTAAACATAAAAATATAAAACTTATTTTTCTTAACATAAAGATACAAAACTATTTCTGGTATTAATCTTAACTTAGAAGACTATATATGGCCTGACCTGTGGTGGTGCAGTGGATAAAGCGTCGACCTGGAAATGCTGAGGTCTCAGGTTCAAAACCCTGGGCTTGCCTGGTCAAGGCACATATGGGAGTTGATGCTTCCAGCACCTTCCCCCCTTTCTCTCTGTCTGTCTCTCTTCTCTCTCTCTCCCTCTCCTCCCTAAAAACAAAAAAACAAAAAAACAAAAAAAGACTATATATAATGAGAGAATTGCATCTTTATTATGATTATTATTGAGAGAAGGGGAGGCAGGGAGTAAGAATGACAGACTCCCGCATGTGCCCCAACTGGGATCCATCCAGCAAGCCCACTAGGGGGCAATGTTCTGCCCTTTTGGGGCTGCTGCTCTGTTGCTCCAACTCCCATTCATGGGGGGAGGGGGAGAACAAATTGCTCAAACCATTTGAGCAATGGCTGGCAGGGGCGGGGGGCAGTGGAGAGAGAGAAGCAAGAGAAGAAGGGGTGGAGAAGCAGATGGTCACTTCTCCTGTGTTTCCTGACCAGGAATCAAACCCAGGACATCCACACACCAGGCTGACACTCTACAGCTGAGCCAACCCGCCAGGGCTGAGAATTGCATCTTAAATATATACTCTGAAGCTGAATTTATTCGGGTCTGGTTCAAAAATGGATATTCAGTATACCCTCATCATTCAAATAACATTTTAATTTGTTAATTACATTATTGAAATATAAGTCAGTTGCAAACTCTCCTTGGTGAAGAAGTAAACTGCTCTCCATTCCATTTCTACCCAAAATAAGGTAATTACTCATAGAGCTGGGTGATGGACTGGGTGCCCACTGTTCAGGGGGCTGCACACCTGCTTATATTGGATCTGTTTATCGCCCACATTCATCTAGTTTTCTCCAGACAATTAGGAAGTGTTCAGACATTTAAAGGGCTGTAATAATAATATTAACATTTTAATTCCTTTCTCAACCACTTTATTTTTGTAATGAATGAAGAAGCATATGACCCCAATTTTACAACCCCATCAACAAACAAACAAAAATCTTATTTATAATGCATATCTAAAGAATACTTTTGTGTTAAAATTTAAATTAACTCTTAATCTAAAATCACTCTAATTTATTTTTAGTGAGTAGATTTTGTCGTAATGCAAAAGCTAATTTAAAAAATCATCTTAAATGATGAGTAATATTTCCAAAATAGAAATTCAAGTCCAAATATTTGTAAATATCATTAGTTGCCCTTTTGTTAGAAGAAAGATAATAGTAGTCAAATTGATGATAAAAGATGTGGTCTTTGGAACTTTATTGCTTCTGGTTATATGTCAATGGCAAGATGTACAAAGTAAATAAGTTGCACCAGTGTTACTCCCCCGAAAAATCCTACTGACTTTTGATTGATGGGATGGTGAACCCGAGTGCTGAAGGTCTCAGGGACATAGCTGTTTGCTGGGTCCTGCATTTGCTTGCACCTGCCTTCAGTCTGGGCAGTAGCTAGTTGCTGCCTATTTTGTCAGCTGCTGAGTATGTTGACTTCCAGTGTATTGCTCTGGGGAGAGTTCTCAGCCCTTTGTCTAAGTCAGTGGTAGTCAACTTGGTCCCTACAGCCCACTAGTGGACGTTTCAGCTTTCATGGTGGGCAGTGGCAAAGCAACCAAAGTATAAATAAAAAGATTTAACTATAGCAAGTTGTTTTATAAAGATTTATTCTGCCAAACTCAGCGAAAATTCAACATAAAGTACTTGGTAAGTAATTATTATTATATGCTTTAACTTGCTGTAACTCTACTTTATAAATTTTATAAAGTAAAGTTACTTCCCTACTTTATAAATCACCATTACTGTGGAACTGGTGGGCAGTTAGAAAATTTTACTACTAACAGATATACAAATGTGGGCGGTAGGTATAAAAACATTGACTACCCCTGGTCTAACTGATCTCAGAACTGCACCCACTTGTGAAATGTTTGATCTATTTAAAGGGTTATCCTAATAGATAGATTTCTCTACGCTCTCCATTTCACATTATTGATTCTCCTCTTTCAAACAAAGGGAAAGTATGGGAAAGGAGAATTAACCTAAATGCTATGCAAAAAAGGTGAACCAGAGATCACAGAGGGCTTCTTGCCAAGGGATCCATTGTGTATGTAAACAGGATGGAGAGAGACAGATGTGTAGATAGATGGAGAGGCAAGCAGAGATGAGCTTACCAAACACATTTACAAGGGAGTTACTCATAGGAAGGTTCTGGGATGCATCAGATTCATTATTCAAATTACCTCAATCTTTTCAGATAGTAGGTGAAGAAAGAAGTTATTCTAGGGTCTACCAAACCTCATGAAACACACTCACACACATGAAATCCTGGCTGTGTCAGTGTATGCTGACAGTAATTATGAGACCAAGTGCCTGATCTCTGTCATTGAGAGTTATAGGTCCCAGACACTAAAACTGGAAATGATACAGCTCTTTAAAGCAAAATCCTATAATTAAACATAAAAATGATCAAAGCAACTCTATTGTTTGTTCCCAAAGACATGCAAAATATATTGCAACTAATGATTATTCTACTTATGGATATTTAAGAATATTCACAAACTTATGAATATGCTACCTCCTCCCAGCTAAGGAGGACTCTGGGTCCCTAACAACACGTGGTCAGGAGTCCCTGTGACCAATGGCAAGCAAGCAAGCTTTGCATTTGTTGGGCTTCATTACGCTTACCCATGTCTGTCCCAGAGCATAATGAAGAACCCTACGTTTACAATACCATTTGATTCACATTACTAAAGAGTAACATGTGTTTTCTCACAATTGCTAATTGGACCTATTCATTAATGCCTATGCCAATAATCTTAAAAGTATGTTGACTAATGAACACTTCTTTTTACCTATCTGTTTTGGTATAAATTGGACATTCATTCTTCACTAATGATAGTTTAAGTAAACATTTCTAAGCTTAGCTTGACAGTCTCAGCCCTGGTGGTGCTTCAGAATAATGTGGGGGGCATTTAAAACAGTGCTGATGTCTGGCCTCCCCCCCTCCAAGAGACTGAGTTACTGTCTGCTCTGCAGCCAATATTGGGCACGACTGGCATTTCTAAATTTTTAATACTTAAAGCATATGCAACAGGAGATGCCAAATCATCTACTTTCAATCTATCTGATTGTCTTTCATTCTATAATATCTTAGTTTATGGTTTGCTGCATGGCAAATTACCACCCACTAAACAGTTTATCTCAACCCACATTTATCATCTCACAGATTCTGTGAGTCAGGAGTTTGGGCACACCTTGGTGGGATCCGGTGCTCAGTGCCACCTCACAGCCAGCAGGAAGGAAGACCCCAGCAAGGCAGTTGCCACCATCTCCTGTAACAATCATGAAGTTGGATACACATTAACAGGGTCAGCCCATCACCTTTGTTTTGTTTTGTCTTGTTTTTATTGGTTAGAAGGAAGTCACAGGCCCTGTTCAAAAGCAACAGAGGGGATTGCACACAGGCCTGGACCCCTGAGGCGGGGACCACATAAGGCTTCTTTGGCCTCATAAAGAGGCGGCATATACACCACAGCACTGTCAGTTAGCAGTACATCAGTGTCACAATTTAGTCATGTTTTCATTAAAATACTCATACATAAACACTTAATTACTCTATGACTTGGCCACCTACTCTATACTCTTAAGACAATTAACACCTGCTTGCTCATTGGCATGAAGTTTGGGCATGACCTAAGAGGCCACACTGTTTTCTGAAGTTAAATGTGACCGCACTAATTGAAGTTCGATTATTATATTTCTAGGATAAAGGCATCAAACTACTATAGCTGAGAGTTGTACGGATTTTGAAGTCAACTTTGTTTTATAATACTTTATAATGCCCTTGGCTTCAAATTTTCTGATGTCGTACAGATGCTCCTCAACTTACAATGAGGTGATGTCCTAACAAACCTATCGTTCAGTTAAAAATATCATTAAGTCAAGAAAGCATTTAATACAGTGGTACCCAATCCCTGGGCTGCGGACCAGTACCGGTCCATGGGCCATTTGGTACCGGTCCGCAGAGAAAGAATAAATAACTTACATTATTTTTGTTATATTTATATATGTCTGAACGATGTTTTATTTTTAAAAAATGACCAGATTCCCTCTGTTACATCCATCTAAAACTCACTCTTGACGTTTGTCTCGGTCACATGATACATTTATCTGTCCCACCCTAAAGGCCGGTCCATGAAAATATTTTCTGACATTAAACCAGTCCGTGGCCCAAAAAAGGTTGGGGACCACTGATTTAATACAGCTCCCCTACCAAACATCATAACTGAGCCTAGCTTTCTCTACTGAATGCGTAGCACCGTCTCACCATCGTAAATCCAAAACCCCACGAGCCACTGTAAGTGGGAGAGCACCTGTGTGTGACATAAATGACGCTGGGTCGACTCTCGTCAGGCTGACATGTGCAGTTCATATTCTGACTGTGTTCCCTTTCTCTCCCCTCACTAGGTGTGATAGCGGTTGTGATATTTATCTTGCTCTGCACTGCTGCCATAGCAATACGTGTGTATCAACAGAGGTGGCTGTACCAGAAAAGTGAGCCAGATGTTCCAAAACATGGAGACGATGTGGAGGCCACTCTGAACAGTGACCTTGGTGTGCCAAGTACGGTCAATGAAAGCCGCAAAGAGTATTTTTTCTGACCTGCAGCTGTGCTTTTACTTATCCGGTGATGACATGACTTCCTTGCTGAGCCAGGGGCTCCCCGTGGATGACAGCCCCTCTCGTCCACCTGGAACAGGTGGTGGGTGTGCAGCAACCCGCCCCACCCCCGCTTGCTCATGCCTGGTCCGGAGGCCCTCTCTGTTCTCAGTTCTCCATGATCTACTTACGTAGCCCTAACTTGGGTGCACTCATTAATCACCGGTAGGCACTTTCTGACTAGTCTGACCTCGTCCTCTAAAATGGAGATATATTTTGCATAATGCCGTTGGGTTTTAAGTGAGAACAAGGACTCGAACTGTGGCCCAATTCTCTTAAAAATGTGACCCAGAAGTTTATAGAAGTCCAAGTTGTATGGAAACTTATGCTACGCTTCCTTTATCAATTGCCTGCTGACTTTTCTAAGCAGGAGTTGTCTCCAGATGGCCTCCAACTGGGTTTCTACCTGCTGTGAACCAGAGTCCAGTGCCCAAAAATGCATTAGACAGCTGGGGGAAGAAGAACTCACTTTTTGGCTGATTGTTTTTATTATTTGTCTCTTTTAACTCAGTTTGGATATATTTTAATAATGAGATCAGGATTGACAGTTGGCTCTGAAATTCTAGTACGGAGTTGAACAATTGTGGAACAGAAAATTTGCAGGTAACAAAATGTGTAAAGCATTTCAATCTGCTATAATTTGCTTATTATTCTTTGTAATTTGTCATTATATTCTTTGTAGATGATAGTGATCTCACAAAAACACGTACGTTTTCTAACTAAATTTGTGCCCAGATATAAACTACACTTAAAACTGCAAATGTTTATTTACTTCATACATTTCAAATTATATATAACCCTAAATTTATTTCCTTGAAATGGGGGGTGATTAGCTCACTTTTCTTTGTGGTCCTGTGATTCTCTTTTCCTGAAGGTTATCCTAACAACCTTTCAATTTCTTAATACTATCTTTCCATTTACTTGGGGAAAAGTCATAGTTTGACCTGAAGCTTTCCCTTCCCCCTAAGTTTTGAACGGAACAAGCAAACTATTCCCTGAATTACCTTCTCATCTAGTTACTGTTTGGAATATCACTGGAAAGATGCATATGCCAAGGGAGAGGCAGGTTGTATGATCTGATCTGAGTCCGTCATTCTGGTCAAGATTTTAGATCTTGGAGTCTGTTTCTGACAGAGCATCCAAAATTGAGTAGTTCATTTCATACTAGAGTGTATTTGTGTACTCGGAGAGCAGACTTCATATTAACCACAGGCATTGTTCCAGTTACTACTTTTGTGACAGTGGTCACTAGATAATTGTGTGGAGCTACCATTTGCTCTTGTAGCCAATTATAATTTAAAAAGTGCTACATTCTCCAGATCTGCCTCCATGTGCCTGCAAGTGATTAGATTACTTACTTTGGACCAACAGGACCATTGGAACTATTGGAGGAAACTTCAGCATTGCTATTTCTTTGAATGTTATACCCACCTCTCTATGTACTTTTTAAAAAATAAGAAAAGATATCTCTGTATTGTCTTTTCTAAAAAAATTTTTTTTCATATGGTTTTATATTAGTTTACTATCAGGTATAACAAACTACCACAGATTTAGGGCATTAACCAACACACATTTTTTTTATCTCATGAGTTCTGTGGTTTAGGAGCTAGCTGGGCACAGGGCCACTAGGCTCCTCGAGGCTGCAGTCCAGTATCGGCTGGCTGTGTTTTCATCTGGACACTCAGCTGGGGAGGGACTAGATCCCACTCCCAGGGTCAAAGGCAGCACACAGTTCCTTTCTGTTGAAGGATTCAGGGAAGCTGGCTTCATCAAGGCCAGCAAAGGACAGAGAGACTCCAGAGTAAATCAGCTAGCAAGAGGGAATCTTATATAATGTAATGTGACCATGGGGGAGACACCCATCACTTTGGCCATATGCAGTCAGTTGGAAGCAAGTCATAGATCCTGCCCACACTCAAGGGAAGGACTTCCGTAAGGACTTGAACCAGGAGGCTGAGATCACAGGGGCCACCTTATAGTCCATCTATCACAATACTGTATCTATATTGACGTTTCTTTACATGAATGATGAAGGATATTCAGGATCTCAACATGGTAATATATGAAGGACTTGCCTTGGTGGATGATATACATGCTTTTGCCCAAAGGTTTGTCCAGATTAGAGAAGGGTTCAATGCAAAAATGATAGGCTCTGTTAATGCATGGCTGAGTGCATGAAATCACTGCAGTGCCTGACCTCTGGTGGTGCAGTGGATAAAAACATTGACCTGGAATGGTGAGGTTGCCATGGGCTTGCCTGGTCAAGGCACATATAAAAGTTGATGCTTCCTGTTCCTCCCCCTTCTCTCTCTCTCTCTCTCTCTCTCTCTCTCTCTCTCTCGCTCTCGCTCTCTCTCTCCTCTCTCTCTCTCTCTCCCTCTCTCTAAAATAAATAATTTTTTTAAAGGGAGAAAATCTTTAGGCCCTGGCTGGTTTTCTCAGTGGTAGAGTGTCAGACCATTGTGTGGATATCTCGGTTTGATTCCCAGCTAGGGTACACAGAAAAAGTGCCCATCTGCTTCTCCACCTCTCCCCCTCTCATTTCTCTCTCTCTCTCTTTTTCTCTCTTTCTCTCTCTCTCTCCCTTTGCCCCCTTTTACAGCCATGCCTCAACTGGAGCAAGTTGGCCCCAGGCACTGAGTATGGCTCCATGGCCTCTGCCTCAGATGCTAAAAAGAGCTCAGTTGCTGAGCAACAGAGCAACAACCCAGATGGGTAGAGTATCACACCGTAGAGGGCTTGCTGAGTGGATCCCAGTCACAGTGCATGTGAGAGTCTGTCTCTGCTTCCTCTCCTCTCACTGAATAAAAAAAGAAAGAATGAATGGAAGAAATCACTGCATCTTTAACAAGTGATTATCTTTTGTTCTCAAAGAATGCAGCACTTTGGTAGCTGAAATTGTGTAACTATATAGACAGTGAAGTCCACTGCCCTTTGTTCTTTTTGAGATAACACACTTGTACCACACTGCAGTGATGCATCATTTTACTCTGGCTGCTTATTCATTGATACAATAACTGTTTGATCAACTTGGGAAAATATTTTTAGGAAGTTGAATGAAATTTTCATTATGAAATTGTATTGTTTTTCCCCTACAATATTTTTTAAATATGCAAATGTATACATTCTACAGTGGTGTTTATTACTTTATCTCTACTCTATACATAAGGAATACTATGATCTTTTAATATCATTTATGATGGAATTGAAATGATTAAACACAAAGTGAAACACAAAGTAGTTAATATCTACTAAACAAATTAAAATCCTATAAATGTAGATATTTAAACCTTTGCCAGAGAACATAATTTAACAATCAGTAAATTATTTGTTGATTATTTACTATATACTCAAAACTGGTTAAAATGGTTTTCCCCCAGAGAGTTGGATTTCCAGAGTGCTAATTAAATATGCATATTCCAAAGGTTAAAAGATAGTAATTCCCCAAGTTTAACTTCCAAATAGAAAAAGAAAAATAACATACAATTAACACTCACCATTGGGACTAGATATTAGGAAATTCTGCTTTCTCCATTATGAAGTGAAGCCCCCTCACCACTGTCCCATTAATTACTATTTAGCAACATAGAAAAACATAGTGTGGTATTAATATCCTGTTTGTCTAGAGTAAACACTACTTTAGAATTTTTTTTATATAGAACATTCGCTAGGTATGTGGTTTCAATGGATTTTTTAAAAATACAATGTGAGCCTGACCTGTGGTGGCGCAGTGGATAAAGCGTCGACCTGGAATGCTGAGGTTGCCTGTTCAAAACCCCGGGCTTGCCTGGTCAAGGCACATATGGGAGTTGATGCTTCCTACTCCTTCCCCCTTCTCTCTCTCCTCTCTTTCTAAAAATGAATAAATTAAAAAAAAATTAAAAATACAATGTGAAGTTCATGGTCCTTGACTTGAAAGGAGACAAATACGATAGATGCACTTTCTGTCTCCTATGCAGTAGCTCCGACTATGTGACCAGATTTTCACAACCTTCTTCAAACAAGGGAGAAGATATGGACACGGGGTACATGAAAACATGCTGTGTTGCTTACTACACTGCTTAGCAAACCATGTTCTACAATGTTTAAAGCACCCCCTGGTGCCTCCAATGGATCCTGGCTGCCCCTCCCTTTTCCCAAGTCAGGCTCATGACAATGAGCTGCAACATGGAATTAAAAATGAGAGAGTGAGAGGCGTGGAGTGGGTTGCATGCAAAGTGATGGGGGAAATGGATTTTGTGCATATGTGAATTCATGGCTACACTGAAAGCCAAGGTCCATTTTAATATGGAATTGAAATCCACCATGAGTTAAGTAAAAAATTAATTAGGCTCACCAATATACACTTAAGATGGACTAATAGAAATTATAAAAGCTGAGAAACAAAGTGAAAACTTTGAAGAGAAATGACCTGTGTGCCACCATTAAACACACACTTGTTGATACATGGAGAGTTAAAAACAAAAAGGAAAAAGAAAAGAGGAAGAAAAATCCAGAAATATGACTGTAAACATCAAATCTATATATAAAAATTAATCTAAAAATCTGTTTCCATCTAATAAATTTAAAAAATGAAGCAGATCGACTATTAAACACATCACAGTGAAACTGGAAAAACAAATGGAAACTCATGGCAGTAGCAGGAGAAAACTCGCTCTTTGAAGGCAAGCATCCAGAATAAGGTGAGTTACTAAAATCCTGTCAAAAACAATAAAGGAAAGGCTATGGATGACATTTTTAAAGAAGTAAAATAAAAGAAAATGTCAACCAAGGATTCCATGTCTAGCAAATCCATTCTTCAAAACTTAGGGCAAAATCAAGATATTCCAGAGAAACAAAGACAGAGATAATTGGCTGCGTACAGTCTCACTTACAAAAATTACTGAACAGAGCTTTCAGACCTGAAGAAAAGCTTGATTCTTAGATTTAAGTGCTGGATTGATTTTCTTTTAAAGAATGTGTGTGTATAGCATGTTTCCTATGTTTCTGTGTACGTAACATTTATTAATTTCAGAGATAAAAATGTTAGAAATCATTAAAAACATTAAAAGTTTAACTATTTCAATTTGCTTTATATTTATTTAGCTTTGAAACTTTTGAGTAATTATTAAATTTTGAGACTTTGTTGCTGAATATAGTAAAGAGTAATGAAATAAAAATTTTTAATGTTTTCGAAATACACACAGCTAAATTAGCATAAAAGAAATTTAAGTTCTACGTCTTGCTTCATGCAAAGCAAAAACATATGGAGACAAGATGGTGTTGCATACGGAAGGCATTCAGAAAGTAAAAATACCTGAGAATTACCCAAACTTCCAGGGACAACCCCACATTTCTTAGTGATGAGCTGAAAAAACTCAAATACAACTATTACAGGAACCAGAGATTATCTGAGATCCAGTGGACTGAACAAAAAGTGGAGTAAGGTATATCTCTAACAGAAGAGAGAGGATGTGGTTGTGGAAGGCTCAGAGAAGGGGAGAGATAGCTTTGGGGCTGGATAGGGGAGGGGCAAAGTTTCTTCCCCTCCTCTTAATGCCTCCTCTCTGCCTCAGCAACCCTTTGTGACCAGACCACAGCTCAGTGATGCTGGCCTGGGCCTTTAGGCCACGAGCCCCACCCAGTGCTCAGTTGCCTGAAGGCAGCATTGCGATTCAGATGATGGAGAACCCTCTCTTTTCTCTGAAGAGCGTTATTGCTACCTGTAAGAGCTTCCATTTTTGGTTAATTCACATCAGTGTTGCCATCCTGTGTGCCCTGCTGCTACTCTATTTGCTCTCCTGGGTCAACGGTAATCCATCCTCACCACCAGCTAGGAGACATAGAAACATCAGGGAGGTAAGAGACCCTTGGCCCAGACCCAACACAGGTTATCTTTTTTCTACTCTTATTTCCACCTCTCTGCATGACCTAGAGAGACTCCTGAGATGGGAGATAGAACGACTGTTCTCTGGAAAGACTAGAACATCATCCTCTAGGAACAAGCCTGGTCGGGCAGGGGTTAGATAGAGTAGGTCTTTTGAATATCAGAGAAAATTCAGAAATGTCCATCCAGGAGTCCAGGTGTGGGGAGGGCTGTAGGAACCAGTGTCCGAATGTTACTTGAACAAACCTGGTTCAGGGCAGTTCATCACAATCAAAGAGATGCACCAGACTGAGTTTATAAGAGTATCTTGAATTCAGAAATACCAGTAACCTCAGACGTTGGGGAGTCCTGTCAAACAAAGCTGCCTTAACATTCTCTTGCTATTGCCAGTTAATAAGGTTCAGGGGAAAAAGGAAACAAAGTTAAAGCCCGTGTAGTTAGTCACATAACAAGGTGTGGGAGATGGGGGTTCAGCTGCAAAAATGTCTCCTCTTCAAGTTCTCCTGATATAACGCAAGTCCAGTCAGCATGGTCCTATTTAGTGCCCTCGAACTCTTCAAGGCAGCCGGGGCAGGTGTCTCCCAGGAACAGTGAGTGATACCTGACGCCTCTGAGACCATTTGCCTCTGGGAATTAACTGTGAAAAAACTCCCTGTTTTCTTGGGATACACAGTCAAGATTTAAGATTGGTGAACTAAATTTCAAATTAATTTATAGGCCTTGACTTTTCAAGTAAATCCTGTGGCTAGGCTTTTACAAATAACTATTGTGATCTAAATTCCCCTAATTGGTAGGTCCCTCCCCAATGTAAGCTTTCCTGACAGTCCTGCAAAGGTAAACTTTTCACTACATTTCAAAGTAAAGGCCAGGGAGCCATGAAGAGAAAATAGCAAGCAGATTAACTATTTCCTAAGCCTTACAATCCCCTATCCATTACAACTGATAAGTTACTATTATTGAAGTCAAATATTTAACTTTGAAGCGTCCCTATCACAAAAACTCAATGATAAGAACTGGATCTCCGTGGGACAGACCCAAAGCCCTGGTTCACTGGCTGCCTTCCCACAGCAGGTGTCTCTGGCCACCCTCTCCTCTGCTGGGGCTGATCCCGGGGCAGTGCAGAGACCCCAGGAGCTTCTGAGTGGAGGATGGGTGGGGTGGTGGCCTCAGGAAGCAGAGTCCTACCTGAGGGAGCGCAGATGGGCCTGGAGGTCAGACTTGAGTAGAGGAACAGAGACAGGAGAAATGTATGGTCAGCCTCATATAGAAAAATCTTTCTTTACCTTTTCACAGAAGAAAAAACAGAAATATTATTAATCTACTTCAAAACTAAAAGAACAAACACCAAGCCTTGGCCACTGGGTTCAGTGGTATAAAGTCAACCCCGTGTGTGGATGTCCTGGGTTCTATTCCCTGTCAGGGAACACAGGAGAAGCAACCATCTGCTTCTCCACCACACCGCCTTCCCATTCTGTCTCTGTCTCTTTCTCTCCTTTCGCCTCCCTCAGCCATGGCTCCATTGGTTGGAGCGCATCAGCCCTGTGCTCTCAGGATGGTTCCATGGAGCCTCCCCCTCAGGTGCTAAACCTAGCTCAGTTGTGAACACAGCCCCAAATGGGCAGACCATTGGCCCCTGACAGGGGTTGCCAGGTGAACTAAATTGGGATGCATGTGGAAATCTGTCTTTCTAATTCCGCTCTGCTCACTTGGAAAAAAAAAAAAGAGGTAAAAGGAGAAACAGGGAGTCCCATTAGTTAAAGGTAGAAAATCATATTGTTCATGAGCACGGAGTGTCTGCAGCTTGTCTGGAGAGAAGAAAGAGGAGAGGGAGGATGGGGTGCCACTCCTCGTTCTCTCTTGTCTCTCAGCATCCAGGGGAGACCAGGTGCAGGAGAAGCAGCAGGAAAAAAATGAAGCTTTGAAAGGTGAGCTTCTGTCCCTCAGCCCTACACCTGAGAGTTTGCCTCCACCTCTCCTGTCCCTGAGGCCCAGGGCCAGGTCCCCAAGGACTTCAGGGGCAAAGCCCGTCCCTCAGGACAAGAGCCCTCAGTACTGGATTCTCCTGGGCAGAAAGAACCCAAAATTCCCCTGACCCTGGCTTGGAATGAAGCCTAGGGGCCTGGAAATGGGTGTTTCCCTACAGGGGTGTCCCAGCAGGGGCCTCTGGGCTGTCCTGCATCAACACTGTTTACCCTCTCTCAGATTCCACTGTGAGGTAAACCCTGCCCCCATCCTAACCCCCAGTGGGGAAGAAGTGAGGCCACACGCGGGAGTGGATTGAGAGCACTTTGTAAATGACACAACTGCCCTGTCATGAGTCTTGCCATCACTGTCAGGGATCATGTGACCTGAACCATGAGGCTTGGGCTCCAGGGTCCACTCTCCCACGCATCTGCCCTGAAGGGCCATTGCACTCAGGCACCGGTAAGACCCCAGACCTGCTTCACCATGTGACCTGTCTCCTGATTTCCAGCCTGCAGAGATTGCCTGCTAGAACTGGAAGAGGTTCGGAACCTGATGTCCATTCTTGGAAGGTAAGGATCTTCCCCTTCTATGCTTGGTCCTCCTCCCTTCCAAACCTACCATGTGACCCCAGGGCTGCAGGCAGCCTTAGACTGACCTGGGGGGAAGTGGTGGAGGTGAGAGGCAAATGGGAGGGGGTGTGGCTAGAGCCCTGGGGTGAGCACTGGGAGGTCCGATAGGGGTCCATGGGTGATCCTGGGCCCCAGATGCCCACCCCTGCAGAGCCTCCAGGCACTTCCAGACCCTCTGCCTTTGGCTGTAGCCTGTGCCTCTGTCTCCTGCAGCCACCTGGGGAGGCCTCCTGACACGGACAGCTCTTGTCAGCGCTCAGATCAAGACCTTCCCAGTGAGGCATGCACAAAAGGGCTCGAGGTAGCCCGCGGTATCTGCCCGGTGCCTGTGAAAGAGGCCGTGCCCCTCGTATCCCCGGTGGCTTCCCCAGCTCCTCCTACCCTGTGTCCTCTACCTCTGGCCTCCACCTGCTCAACAGACCAACACGACTTAGAGGGAATGCCCCTGGGCACTGAGGTGACCAGCCAATGTCCAGAGAACACCTTTCTGCTGTCTCCCATCCCGGCCACCTCAGCCAGCTGCTCAGCCTGTCCCACTAAGTCCCTGTCCTGGCAGAGGGTGACTAGCCAGGCCTTGTTCTTCCCCTCCTTGTCACAGCCTGAGTCCCAGCAAGAGCACCCATCCAGCCACCCACCCCTGGCCTCATTCTGGGAAGACCCCACAGACAAGCAGGTAGAGACTGGTAGCCTCTCCTTTGTCCACCATGAAGTCCAGAAGCTGCTGGAGATGCTGCTCACCAAGAAAGCACAACTGAAGGTGTGGGAGGAGAAAGAAAAGAAGGGGCCATTTTCAAATCGTAAGAGCATGGACAGCCACCTGAACTCTTTGGGGAACATGTGGAAATCGCTGGGTGCTGAGCAGGACACCATGACCTCCCTGCCCTTCTGGAGCACAAAGGGCAAACAAGAGCCGGTGCCCGGTGCTCAGCAGTCCTCACATCTCAAGTTCCTGGGCGACCATCTACAGCAGAGATGGAGCCAGCTTTTCTGGGGCCTCCCCTCTCTGCACAGCGAGTCCCTGGTGGCTACATTCTGGGCGTCCAAAGGCTCTTTTTCCCTAGAGCCTATTTCAATGGCATTCAATGGACTCTGTAACAGCATCCCAGTTCCAGTTCCACATCAGCCTGGAACATCTTCAGGTCTTTCCCAGGCCCCTGCCTTGCCACCCCCTGAGGCCCAAACACAACCATTCAATGGACACTTGACGCAGTCCCAACCCCCACCTCCAGCTCAGATCCAGACCCAGACCCACCTCGTATCCTCCCCCACAATCCGACCACCTTCTTCTGTGTCCCAGATGAGGACCTCTGGGGTATCTTGCCCTACACCCCAGAATAAAGCACAGGTATTTGTCCCGATAGAAATTCAGCATCTGGAACCACCCTCACTGAAGAAACAACTGCAAAGGGTGAAGGCATCACGCTCTGTCACCGGAACAACTCAGGGAGGCTTTAGACACCCCACTCCCAACCTTCCCCAGGGTAGCGGGGCTTCCCATGGCCATAGGTCAGTGTCCATTCCTCACAGAGAGTGGAACAGCCCTCATCATCAGAAGCAACATCTTCAGAAGAGGATCTTCAAGGACAAACAGCAGGATGGCCCGGACTTCAGGGTCCAGGTGTCTCTAAAACTGATGCAGGCTCAGGGCCAATGCCCAGGGGTGAGTCGGGCACAGGACTCACAGAAGATGGAGCCCAGTATCCAGAGAAGGTCTCACATGAAGAACCAACCAGGGCAAGACCTCAGCAGGGGTCTACGGCTATGTGTGGGGATGACCCTGAAAGGTCCCACCAGAGGCCCAGCCAACTTTGCAGTGGAGTTTCTGGAAATGAACTACAACAAGTCAGAGCGTCACGGGAAGCCTCCAAAGAGTGACCCAGGAACTTGCTTACACAGAGACCCAAATAAGAAACCTCTAGAAGCACTCTTACAGGCCCATTTGGGCAGGAAGTTAGAACAGATGACACAGGGTTTGATCCCTGTGAGGGTGCGCCGATCCTGGCTTACTGCCAGTCATACTTTTCCCATTCTCCACACTCACAGGGAAACTCAAGCATCTTTGAAGAGTCGGAGACACTACGTGAACACCTCCTGTGAGCTTTCCTTCCTCGATCCACCTGTTAGACAGGTTCTGGAATCACATATTATAAGGTTTCGGGTGGGACGTAACTGGGGTCTTCCTTTCCAGGCCATTGGTCCCCTAAAGCTCAAGCAACGTGAGGCTCAATATCTGCCCCTTCCACCATCTCATTCCTCCCCTCCAGATGTCTGTGTGTCTGGGGTCCACTCAAAATCCAACTTCACCAAGGTCTTGGAAAAACCTCCTCAGCCCTTATCAAAAGAGAATGTGATAACCACTGAGTCATTTCTCACAGGCGCAGGGCCCCTCCCCACCACCTCACCTGAGGTTGAGGAAATCCAGAAAGCCATGGGAGGGACACCTTCTGGTTATGGCCACGGGCCCTCAGAGGCCCCTCTGACTGGACAGCAGAACAGGCCACCTTCTCAGTCCCTCACACTCGGCCTCATGGGAAAAACCCAGCAGACTGGGGCTGTCGTGGAGGTTGAGGAAAGGAGTCGGGGATCAAAGCCAAGCTCAGCAGTAGCTAAAAATGAGCCGCAGGAAGGAAGAAAGGCACAGAATTCAGGAGACCCCCGCCATAGGGCATCAGTACTGGAAGGGAACTTAGGGTCCCAATTGTCAGGGACTAACGAAGCCAGGGAGGAAGTGCAGGCTGAGGAGGCCCCTCCTTGGGAAGTCACTGTGGCTCCCGGTGAGCTGGCTTCTCACAGAACCTTAAATATGAGTATGAGGGGGTCAGGGTGTCCAGGGCCCCATAAAATTTGCTCACCACCTACAAAGTCAGTGGCCCGAGACTCAGAAGAGCTATTCCGGAAAACAATGATTTCCACTAAGATGGAGCCCCAAGGGAAGGCAGATTCAGAGAACCAGCTTCAAGGCTGGGCCACGGGCGTGGTCCTTCCAGACAATCACACTGAAGTCCTCCTGCAAGATTATGCCACCGGCTTGCTCTTCACAAACTCTGGCACCAGCATGCTCCTCCAAGACCCTCAACCTGATGTGCTTCTTGCTGCAGACATCTTGGCTGCTCACAGTTCACTGACCAGGTCCCCGAGGGAGAGTTCCAGTGTGGACGCGCCAGCTGCCCAAGTGCCACATGACCTCATATGGAATGCACACAGCAGTCAGGGGCAGCAGGTGCCCAGGGTATCAAAAGTTAAATGCCCATGTGAGAGCCAAAGCAAGATGTCTCTTCCCCCTGATAAGAGGGAGGATGATAAGAGACCCAGCCCAGGAGAACACAAAGAAGGCCAGGCCGTGGTGACAGCTGTCAGACAGATCCTGGTGGAGAAATTAGGACTTCACCAAGAACTTCATGCCAAAGAGTCACATCAGCACAAAACACAGTTCCAGGCCCCAGTAGGTGGGTTTTCCTCTTACCACAAGGCTCTCTCTTCTCCACAGCAGAGAAGAGTGATGGAAGATATGGCCTATACTCACCAAATCATGCCCAATGGCCACAAAAATATTCCTAACAAGAGTGGGTTGACCAGAGACAGGATCAGCAAGTGGGCCTTCTCACCCACAAAGCCAGGGTGCCCAGGTAGACCCTCCCAACATGGGCTGAAGGTAGCAGAGGTCTCAGACCACCTACATCGTTACCCTACATGCTGTCCGTCCTCTGGTCAACCAGGGTGTGCCTTTGACGCCTCCTCCGGTAAGAGTATTTTCTCCAAAACAACACAGGAGCTTAACAGGCAGGAACGTGCTTCTCCTGGTAGCACACCTTCTAATTTCTAATGTCTTCTCCTAGCAGAAATGTAATTGTTTCTATGAATAAAAGTTCTTGCTCATGAGAGCTGGTGGCCTCTGTCTGTGCCTGCAGGGGAAAGAGAAGTGATCAGGGTCCACTCTTCACGAGCGCCTGCTTTGTCTTCCAGAAGGAACGGGGCCATGGGGAGAGTGACCGCAGTAAGGAGTGCCCACCCTCACCCGCTTTCCTCCCACACCTTGTTTCCATAATTGATCATCATTGCAAACAAGAGCATTTGGGAGTCATGGAGATGAACAAAACTACAAGATCCCACCAGGATCTGGCTCAGCCCGACCTCTCCTTTCTACCTTCTCTCTGCCTTGAACTTGTGGGCTGTAGGGGAGAGATTTCCAGATGATGAAATACTCTCAGTCTCCAGGAAGGGACACAGGGTGGGGAGGGGGCTTTGCGGGTGGTGCTGGCCTTGAGTCCAGAGGTGGGAAGGCACTTGTCCTGGCTCTCTTGCTGGGAACAGGTGACACCTGCCCCATGACCCTCCTGCACCCTCATGGAGCTGGGATGGAGACAGGCTGGCCAAGTCCTGTTTTCTGGTGTCCCCTCCCTCTGCCTTTCTCATGCTCTGGAGAAGCAGCGGGGACTAGCACAGCACTCCTGCCTCTGAGCCTGTGCTGGTGGGAGCACAGGGGCCATAAGCACTTTCCAAAGGCTGCACTCTGGTGACAGGACATACGTATTTCTTGCTGCTGAAAAGCAACTCCTTGTCCTTGCCTTGCTAATATCCATCTCAGAGAGCTGCCAAGCTTGTCCTTGGTTACATCTCGCGGATTATCTGTCAGGACAAACTTGTCACTGCACTTTCTCTTAGAGAGCCAAGCTGATGATAGGATCTTTGGCCTATTTATTTCAATGAGAAACATCCTCCTCTTCTGCATGATTTACAGATTTTTAAATATCTGTTTACCTTATTCCCTTTCAATGTGACTGAATTGCAAAACGGTGGAATATATATGACTGTTGACTGGAACTCTATTGAATTGTACTTGTTTTGCAGTGTAGCTTATGCAGAGAAGTTTAATGATCAGAACAAAATGGGATAAAAATAGGAAAAATTTATACTGCAAATCCTTTACAAAGAGTGAAATCTCCTGTTTATAGTGACGATTTTAAAAGGATTGAACTGAACGAATACAATTTAGTTTTTTGAATTAATGTTGACAGGATAAGACAAACGTACATCAAGAATAGCTCTTTGGCCTGACCTGTGGTGGCGCAGTGGATAAAGCGTCGACCTGGAAATGCTGAGGTCGCCGGTTCGAAACCCTGGGCTTGCCTGGTCAAGGCACATATGGGAGTGTGAGTTGATGCAGCTCCCCCCCTTCTCTCTCTCTGTCTCTCTCTCCTCTGTCTCTCTCCTCTCTAAAAAATGAATAAAGTAAAAAAATTTAAAAAAAAAAGAATAGCTCTTTGCTGTGACGTGGGAATGTGTTCTCCCTCACTAGCAATTCAAGGTTCAATAAGCTGAGCAAAACTACAATGAGTGTTGTGTACGGAAGCAGCGTTCCCATCAGTCAGCGCACTCGCATCTCGTACGTGTCCTCAGATGATCTGTGTGTCCAATTCCACATCGTAAACGTGCACTTACACCTGAGAGCAATCAACAGGGTTCTCTCTATTTGAAGAACACTGTCAGTATTTGCAGACTTCATGGTCACTGAATCACACCATGAGCTGATCTCAGCACAGGAGTCACTGGCACACAGACAGCCACACAGATCAGCTGGCAGGGCTCACGGTCTCACAGGGGGAACTCTGAGCACAAGCAGTCAGAGCAGGCATCTTGGAGAAGACCTCACAGAAGAAGCAAGGCATGAGGCTCCACCAGAGCCTTCATCTCCTGTAGATCTGTGGGCAGTAAACTTCTGAGACAGCACATGGGCCCCTGTCTAGGATCCACCTCCCCGGGTTTCAAGGCTTCCCTCAGACAACCCACATGGACAAGGTGCTCCGCTTGGTGCCTGGCATTTCATCACCACCCCGTCAATGCACATTTCTGTCCTAAGTGCTGTCTATAGCCTACCTAGGCCTCGGTTCCTGTGCTGTGTAGGGCCCAGTCATCACACGCCAACAGGGCTCCATAGCACCTTCTCCTTATATGCACCTCAAAGGCAGAGCTCCATGCCAGTCCAACTAAAGGGCTTGGAGAGTCTGGACTGCCGTCCTTTCATTGACCAGTGGGCCAAGGCCATCTGCTCTCCTTCCAGTGGCATGTGCGCATCTTCTTCTTGGAGGCACGGCCTCCATGTGAGCATAACCAGTCCCCAGCCCGGCAGCTCCCTTTCTTCCCCAAGTGGTTTGGGAAGTCTGAGCTCTGATGTCACCGCGCCCTGAGGTGGCCTCTGCATACTTGGGTCAGTAGGGAGAGGGTTTTTAATAGGCCCCTCAAGCTCCAGGCAGAAGCAGGTGCATAAACATCTTTCTATGCTGGTGCTGGGCTCACCCTTTCTGACCTCCTGGATAGGCCATGAACCCCAACTGCAGAAACTGTTAGTGTTGACAAATTACTTCTCAAGATGGGCAGGGGGGTGTAAGTGCAACCCACCAATGAAGCTGGGACAGGGAGAGAGGGTTTCTGGAAGTCAGAGCAAGTTGCACTGGCAGGTGGCAGCCCAGCTCGCAGCTGTGCCTGGCCCTTGTCATTATGACAAACATGTGCAGCCAGGCCAGGCCAGCAGCCTCCAGTGGTGTCCAAGGCAGATAGGCCTGGCACTGGCAGCCCAAGGTCCCCTGCTTGAGGGTCATGCCTGCGGGGCAGTCCAGATCCACCTCGTTCTCCACCGTGTGTGTCCCAGGTGGGTGGCGCTCGGCATTGAGCTCCTGCACCCAGAACTGTGGTGATCGCCGCTGCACGGCCTTGTGTGCCAGGTAGCTGGCCCAGCCTGGGTGCAGGTGCCCGGGGGTGGGGTGGGGTGTTTGAGCAGGGGTGTCGCGGAAGCAGCTCTCCATATGTCCTTGTGGCGCTGCTTGCTAAGGCGCACATACCTGAGATTCTGCCCTGACTCCAGGTGCTTTATGACTCTGGGCACCCGCCCCATGTTACTGCGAAATACTCCTGTTCCTCTGAAACTCTAAGTCTTCTCCCCCAAGGCTAACGACATCAGGGCCTAACTGTCCTGGGAAGAGTTCTCCTAGATATGGCCGAGCACGTGCATCCATCGCCGCCCAGTGCGCACACCCAGCGCCATCACGAACACGGACGCGGACTGACCGGCCACAACCTGAACCCCACGCCTGCCGCTGGGGTCCGCTCAGGCAGTGCTTTCAGCGCTCTGCCAAGCCCCCCACCCCCCACTCCCGCCTCTGGGTTGCTTGTATTTTATTTTAGCAAGATTCACCTACTGTGAATCTTATAAACACTTTACCATTTCTACATACAAACAGAGATGATGATTAAAACTAAGATAATGGACAAAATGACAAAAACAAATCTGCTTTGTTTTCAATATTTTTCGCATGAAAACATATTGCTGAAAATGAAGTCATTTTTAATCAGCAGATAAAAGACTCTCTACATGAGATTCAGGATATGTTACAATTTGGTTTCAAAATTGATTTCTATTTAGAATGTCTCACACTCATTTCAATAAATACGGGTTCGCCAATGTGGTGTGGAAAGCAGTGATTAATTCTGCGATGACTTTTTACTGAAGAACCTGCCTGAAGTTTCAGAGTAATTCTTGTTTTGTTTTGGTTTTAATTAAATTTATTGGGATGATATTAGTTTCAAGTGTATTATAATTCTATAATACCACATCTGTATATTGCATTGTATGCTCCCTACCCAAAGTCTAGTCAGTCTCCCTCCATCACCATCTGACCCCTCTACCTTCTTCATCCTCCCCAACCCCTGTCCCCTCTGGTGACCACCATACTTTTTGTCTGTGTATATGAATCTGTTTGTTATGTTTGTTCATTGTTGCTTTCTGTTTTACATCTCACATAAGTGAAATCATATGGTTCTTGTCATTTTCTGTCTGACTTATTTTGTTTAGCATGATAGGTCCCGCTATGTTGACACAAATGGCAGTACGTCATCTTTTCTTATGGCTGAGTAGTATTCCACAGTATATGTATACCACCTCTTCTTTATCCAACCATCTATCATAGGACACTTCCATTCTTTCTGTATCTCAGCTACCGTAAATAATGCTGCAGTGAATGTGAGAGCACATATATCTTTATGAATAAACATTTTCAAACAATTTTGGTTATATACCCAGAAGAAGGATTACTGGGTTATAAGGTAAATCTATTCTTAACTTTTATAAGAAACTCTGTACTGATTTCCATAGTGGCTGTACAAATTTACATTCCCACCAGCTGTGTATATGGGTTCCTTTCTCTCCACAACCTCTCTAGCACTTATTTCTTGTCTCATTGATAACAGCCATTCTAACAGATATGAGATGGTGGAGTTGTGGTTTTGTTTGCACTTCCCTTATAAGGGAGGTTGAACATTTTTTCATATATATCTAAGATTTTATTTTTGTAATTTTATGATATTTTAGAAAGAAAAGATAGAGAAAAGGGGAATAGAATTGGGGAGCATCAAGTCCCATAAGTGCCTTGACTTGGCAAGCCCAGGGTTTCAAACTGGTGACCTCAGCATTCCGGGTCGATCCTTTATCCTCTGTGCTACCTCAGGTCAGTCTCTTCTGTACATTTTTTTTTTAATGAGATTTTTTTTTTTTTTGTATTTTTCTGAAGCTGGAAAGGGGGAGAGACAGTCAGACAGACTCCCGCATGCGCCCGACCGGGATCCACCCGGCACACCCACCAGGGGCGAAGCTCTTCCCACCAGGGGGCGATGCTCTGCCCCTCCGGGGCGTCGCTCTGCCAAGACCAGAGCCACTCTAGCTCCAGGGGCAGAGGCCAAGGAGCCATCCCCAGCGCCCGGGCCATCTTTGCTCCAATGGAGCCTTGGCTGCGGGAGGGGAAGAGAGAGACAGAGAGGAAGGGGGGGTGGAGAAGCAAATGGGCGTTTCTCCTATGTGCCCTGGCCGGGAATCGAACCCGGGTCCCCCACACTCCAGGCCGACGCTCTACCACTGAGCCAACCGGCCAGGGCCTGCACATTTTTTAAACAGACTTTTTCTGTTGTTGAGATTCACTGATTTTTGGAAGTATTGATTACAAATATCCTCTTCCACTTGTTTGTTTGCCTTTTTGTTTTGTTGATGGTTTATTTTGCTGTGCAGCAGCTTTTTAGGTTAATGTGCTTCCATTCATTTATTTTTGCTTCCACTTCCTTTACCTTTTGGGTCAAGTTTATAAAATCCTCTCTTAGATCAAAGTTCCTAGTTGTAGTACCTACATTTTCTTTTATGTATTGTATTGTTTCAGGTCTTATATTCTTTAATTGATTTTGAGTTGATTTTGTTTATCATGCCAAGTAGCAGTGTAGTTTCATTCTTTGCATGTAGCTTTCATTTTCCTAGCTTCGTATATTGAAGAAACTCTTCTTTCTCCATTGCCTGTTTCTGGCTTGTCAAAAATCAGTGGCCCGTGCACATGTGGGTTTATTTCTGGATTCCAGTTCTGTTCCACTGGTCTGTATGTCTGTTCTTCTACCAGTACCATATGGTTTTTATTATTGTCACTTTGTAGTACAATTTAAAGTCAGGAATTATGATAACTCTAGCTTCGTTCTTTTTTCTCATGATTGCTTTGACCATTTTGGGGTCTTTAGTGGTTTAATACAAATCTGATGAATCTTATTCTATTTCTTTGAAAAATGCCATTGGGTTTTGATGGGGATTGCATTAACTTTGTACATTGGTTTAGGTAATATGACCATTTTAACTATGTTAATTCTTCCAATTCATAGACATGGAATAGCTTTCCATTTCTTTCACCATTGGTCCTTCACTCCATTTATTTTGCTTATTTCTAAGTATTTTATTCATTTGTTGCAATTTCAAATAAAATCGTTTTTTATTTATTTTTCTGACATTTCATTGTTATGATATGGAATCCAACAGACTTTTGCACATTGGTTTTGTATCCTGTAACTTTACTGTATTTCTTTATTGTTTCTAATAGTGTTTTGATGAAATGTTTAGGATTTCCTATATATAGAATTATGTTATCTGCCAAAAGTGATAATTTTCCTTCTTCTTTCCCAATTTGGATTCTTTTCATTTTTTTTCTTGCCTGACTGCTCTGACTAGGATATCACTACTATGCTGAATAAGAGTGGTGAGAATGGACATCCTTGTCTTGTTCCTGATCTTAGTGAAAAAACCTTTAGTTTCTTACCATCGAGTATATTAACTGAGGAGTTCTCACATACAGCCTTTATTATGTTTAGAAACTACTCCTGTTCCCAATTTTTTTTTAGTATTTTAATCATAAGTGGATGTTGTATCTTCTCAATGCTTATTCTGTATTTATTGATCTGATTGTAT